>NC_081294.1:132066369-132369399 GCF_030435805.1 Mustela lutreola | reverse complement strand
CTAGGATCAAAACAGTTTACATGGAAAATTTATGTGTAACTTTTTGAGAAACTTTCTGAGAAATAGCCAAAGTGGCTGTTATTTTACATTCCAGCAGTAATGTACGAGGAATTTGGTTTTCTTCACACTCTCACTAATACTTGCCAGAATTCAAGAGCTCCACCACTACCCTCTTTGGCCTCTTACTGACCATGCATGTGTCACAGAATGTTGGACAGGAAAGAGGAAGGAGCTAAGTGAATACAGAAGTAAGGAAGACAAAGATCCTTACACTTTCAAAGACAACCACATCTATTCCAACTGATGAACCTATACTGACACATCAGTGCCCTCTAAGGTCCACAGTTTACATTATGATTCACTCTTGGTTTGTACATTCTATGAATTGGGACAAAAATAAATGGCATGTATTCACTGTTATATGTGGTAATTTCAGTATCTTAAACTCTCCTGTGTTCTGCCTGTTCAGCCCTATCTCCTCCATAACCCCTGGCAACCCATGAACTTTTAACTCCCTCTATGATTTTCCCTTTTCTAGAATGCCATCTGTTTGGAATCATACAGAATGTACATGGATATTCTCAGCAGCTTCACTTGTAGTTGCCCAACAACTCAAAAGTCTATTAACTGAATAGATAAATTGGTATATTCCTTTGAGGTAACTCTACTCAGCAATAAAAAGGAATGATCTATTTTTTTTTTTTTTTTTTTTTTTTTTTTTTTTTTTTTTTTAAAGATTTTATTTATTTATTTGACAGAGAGAAATCACAAGTAGATGGAGAGGCAGGCAGAGAGAGAGAGAGGGAAGCAGGCTCCCTGCTGAGCAGAGAGCCCGATGCGGGACTCGATCCCAGGACCCTGAGATCATGACCTGAGCCGAAGGCAGCGGCTTAACCCACTGAGCCACCCAGGCGCCCAGGAATGATCTATTGATACACATTACAAAATGGATGAATCTCAAAATTATGCTAAATAAAAGAAACCAGCAGAAAAAATATATAGACTATATGATTCCATTTATATTGAACTCTAGAAATACAAACTCACATAGAGTGAACAGAAGGCAAATCAGTGGTTGACTGGGACAGGAGTAAAGAAGGTATGCATAAGTTAATACAGAGATAATAAAGTATCATATATAAAATGTTATTATATCAAAGTGTTTTCCAAAAAGAATAAATGAAAAATTACACTGATTAAAAATTAGATATTTAAGGGGCTACTGGGTGGCTCAGTCAGTTAAATATCCGACTCTTGATTTCTGCTCAGGTCATGATCTCAGTGTTGTGAGATTGAGCGTTGGGCTCCACACTGATCCTGGAGCCTGCTTAAGATTTAAGATTCTCTCTCTCCCTCCTCCTCTCCCCTCCTCCCCCAACTCATGCATGCACACATTCTCTCGCTCTCAAAAAAAAAAAAAAATTAAAATGAGATATTTGATAGCCATTTTCTCAAATAATGAAGCAAGCAACCACTGATGTGCCATCTGTTCACTCTTCTTTTTTTCTCATCTGGTTTCTTTCATTTAGCATAATTTTGAGATTCATCCATTTTGTAAAGTATATCAATAGTTCATTCCTTTTTATTGCTGAAAAAATTCAAGGGGGAGAAAACAAACCCTGGAAGTTTTTGTTGTCAGTGATAAAAATCTAAGCTTTCAAGTGAAAATTAAAGTTTTGGAAAACATGCATTTGTCATCATGAACTTGATAGCTTCTCATTACTTGTCTAATAAGACTATGATGACATTAAGAAATGTCATCTTTTGATGTTGTATAATGATTTAGGTCACTCTTTGAGGACCTGCATAACCTGGTCACCTGATATATCCCAAATGATGAAGCATGATGCTACAAAATCATACACAGATAAAAGATATATTCAATTCCAAGTTCATGGGGTGCCTGGGTGACTCAGTCAGTTAAGCAACTGTCCTCAACTCAGGTCATGATTCCAGGGTCCAGGGATAGAGCCCCACATCGAGATCCCTGCTCCCTCTCCCCCTGCTTATCCACACACAAACAAACACTCTCTCTCTTTCAAGAAAAATAATCTTTTAAAAAGTGCAAGTTCAACTAATGGAGTTAGCATATTAGAGTATGAAAAGTTCATCAAAGTGGTTTCAGATTCCATGCTGCAACTAATGCCTGAAAAAATTTAGCAAAATCTATTGTGCTAAGGCAGATTTTGAATATGGCCTCCCAAAAACGATCTACCTTAAGCCCTGGAACATGTGAACATGATTAGATATCACCTCCCTAATTATTTGTCATACGGCACAGGTGACCTAAAGATGGGAAACTGACCATGGGAGCTTAATCAAATCACATGAGATCTTTCAAAAAAGGATATTCTCTAGCTGGTAATAGAAGAGGAAGTTAAAATAAGAATACTTGAAAGATGTGACATGCTGGGTCTGAAGATGGAGACACCATGGGAAAAGGAAAAAAGGTGAGGTGGGAAATGCCTTCAGCTGACAGCAAGCAAAAAGAGAGAACCTTAGACCATTTCTCAGCTGCATGGAACAGAATTCTGCCACTAACCAATAGGAGGTTGGTAGTGAATTCCTCCAGTGACTCCAGAGAAGAACTTAGCCTGAAATCCTGATTTTTGGCTTTATGATATCCTGAGCAGATAACACAATCAAGATTGCCTATGTTTGTATTCTGCAGAACTATGAGGTAATAAATGGATATGGATTAAAGCTGTCGGGTTGTGATCATCTGCTACACAGCAAAAGAAAGCTAATACATTTACTATAAGTCAAAATGCACATTAACTTGCACCCAACAATCTCATTGCTAAAAATTTACCCTATATAGTTCAAAATGCTTCTTAATATCCAAATATATTAATTCAGCATCATTTGTAAAAAAACAAAACAAAACTATATATATAAACAGAAACAACCAAAGTATCCGTAACTAGAAGATTGATTAAAATTACACAAATCTATAAAATGGAATGCTCTGAAACTATTACAAAGAAAAGATAGAACTATATGGATGAATATGAAACAATGAAACTCTAAGTTATATTAATAAGAAAAAAGACCTGAAAAGTATTAGAGTATGTCTCTATAATTAAATTTAAAGAACGTGCATAAAAATCAGGTATTTGTATTAAATATTTTCTTTGAAACACACATACACACATAAACACACACACACAATTAGATAATAATTAACTTTGGAAAGGCTTAGATTACTGAGTGGGAAATTTTTACTTTTAATTTTCTTTCATTACATTTTCAGTTTTCTAATGTAGTTCATTATTCTCATTCCTTTAAAAATTATCAATACAGGTTATTAGTGTCAGGTAAACATTTCCCTGCCTCTCCTGCAAAGCTATCTTCTTTTGTTCAATTTGTACCTACTCTCTGGTATTTGTCATCCACCCTTCCTAAGACCAAAATCACCTCTCCTTACCAACTCTGCCCCACCTTTCAAATCTAAGTTTCTCAGTTACATCCCTTATTAACTGGGGACTTCATTTGCACTAATCTGACTATTTATATGTATATAGTATCATTTGGTTAAAACTGTAGCTATTCAATTATTTTTTTTAAATTTTAGACTGTAATCTATCATATTTCATAAATACATTGAAAGCTACTTTAAGGGACGGATCATAAATAGCATAAGCCATGCAAACATACAATGTACCTAACAGTGCTACCTTGATGAGGATGAAGATGACGTTGATGATCCTAAATCCTGCAGGTACATAGTATTATTAAGAACTATATTGCAATAGCAAGCAAACCAATGGGATAAAAATGAGAGCAACTATCCTTAATAGAATACTTATGTGAGCAATATTTAATGAGCAATCTATAATATCAGGTTTATTTACTGTATATTTCTAGTTAGAAATATTTTTCATGTTCCTTTAAATTTCTTTTTAAATGACCAAATACTGGTTGAAACAAATCTTTGTCAATTACTAAACACTGTATATATTTTTACCAAAATCAAATTTTACCGCTAATTATATTTTCTACCAAAAGAGGATATACAGTGAAAGAAACTTAAAAATATACTCTATCAGTCAAAAGCTATCCTTGTTTGTTGGCAAAAATGGTTAACCATAAGACCTAGAGGTGGTCAAAGTGACCAAAAAGAAATACAAGACAAATTCCTCAAAAGATTACTTTTTCTTTGGTTTGCTTATGAAAGATAGTTCATAAAGGATTTAAAACACGATGGAATTTTATATACAGCCAAACAAGAGGATGTGTGGTATTGTACCTGGAAAATAATATACAATGAACAAAATGTAAGATAGTACTACCATTGTTATAAAGTCAAACCAAGTAGACTATTTTTATAAACAGCTTTTCTAACAAAAACATACATAACTAAATTCCATGTGTAATCCCACTGTAATAATATATCTCCTCTTAAAATATATATATATATCCTCCTCTTGGATGACATTTCTAGACAACAGCAAAGTAATATAGAGTATAAAAATATCAAGCATGTGTACAGCTCTCTGTCATCAGGAAAATGTTAAACAAAATTGCTGAGAACTTTACAAGGAGAAATAAAAAAGACCAAACATATAAAAATAATAAAACATGACATTAAAATGTCATCGAAGAAACTTCTAAAATCATTACCTGGAACCAATTCCATAATGATGTAGATAGGCTGTCTTTGTGTGCAAACGCCTATAAGTTTGACAATATTGGGATGATCGTATTGCTTGAGAATTCTGGATGAGAGAAGTGTAAAAAATAGTTATCATTTAAACACTAAAGCATTAAATCGTCATGAATAGTGTGCCCAAGTAGAATATACTTTACTCAACACAATTCTCTTTTAAAACTTCAGTATGAAGCCAAAGTACGATAAATGGTGGGATGTATACAAGTTTGGATAAATATTGACAAACTACAGGTACATGAGTCAATTCTCCTTAATCCAATTAAATTTTCATATAAAAAGTACTATTCACTCTGAATACTAACAACCATGCTAAGTATGAACAACTTACTTAGTCTCAAACATGTACAACTCCCTTCAAAGTATCTCGTTTTAGCCGCTACCACAAAAGCATAATTGACAAGTATTAATGGGCCAGAAACTGTAAGCTGCTAGAGTTGCATCTTTTTGTTTTGTTCTGTTTTAGGACACACTTGATTGAAAATACCTAAATAAGAACTCAATTTGTATTGGTAAATGCTATAGACTAATCATCTCATTAAATTTTATAAAATATTATCTTGATGAACACAATCAATTTCAAAATGGTAAAAACTCAAAAGTTTTGAGGAAAGTGGCTAAAGATGAAAACTAGGTAAGTAACAGTTTCAATGTAGACTTCAGCTGAAGCAGAGGGGACTTTGCTTGGAGAAAGGCAAAATTTCATCAGAGGGCTATAAAAGTAGCACAGCTCATCCATGGCACTCCAAGCATAAGTTAAAAATAAATTATATTCCCTTATAGGCCTATTTATCCTGAATATTTGTTACCAAATTTTATTCGAGATTATCCTATTGAGATAGTTATAAATTCACTCATCTTTGAAAATGCAGTTTTCTTTCCTAAGAGAATGAAAAAAATAACCTTTGGGAGAAAGACAAACAGTTTATAAATGTTTTGTACAACTCCAACCAAAGGGGAGATAACTAAGAAAAATGCTTTAGATTGAAAATATATATTGATTTATAAGGGAAAAGATAGAGTGGGAAAAATTCTAGAGATAAGGAAATTATTGTCACCGACATCGAGCTTACAACTTTTATGAGGAATTAAAAAGGAAGTCTTAGAATGTTTGACTTTAATCCAAAATGTCATTTCTTAGGTTGGAAACTGCTTAGTAAAGAAAGTCCACAAAATAGCCAGCCTGAACTCAATATTAAGTATCTAAATATATAGCTCTCTATGGTCTATTAAAGAAACTTGGGACTTCAAGGATACAACTCTCATTTTTTACCTAGAAATTCATAATTCCACTTTAGAAAATGGGCTTTTCCACTTTAGGAAGTTTAATACTTTATTTTGTAGTAAAACAATCACAAATTAGAGAGCATGAAAATTAACTTTTTCAAAATAACATAAGATATAATCTTGTACCTTAAGAAAGCCTATGAATACCTACAAAATGTTCATAGTTCTTTTGTGAATTTCTTTTGTGATAGCATACCTTTATCATAGCATATTTTTGACCTTCCAAAAATGTACCTTTAGAAAGTTTACAACTTGATTCTATGACAATATTTAATAAATGCATCCAACTAGGTTAATACATTGTTACCAATATTCATTTTTAGATAATGAATGGAGAAATGTACATCAAAATGCTCCAACCTATGCACTTAGTTCTCTGGTTACCATCATCTTGGTCGTCTGCATTTCTCTCCTCTCTCCCCTATGTAGGAACTTCAATTTTACACACTATGCCATGATAGAAACATATATCCACATGTGCGCGCACATACACGCACCTTTCCCTTTCTCCCTTTACAACACAAATCTCTGTGTAGTCTCTTTCATTCCCATCCATGTATCCATGCATCTCAGAATGAGTGTTCATCCTTACTCTGTCCAAAACATCTTGGATTTGTTTTGTGTTGTGTTGTATATATTGGCTTTTGTTTTGTGCTGTGTTGTATATACTGGCTTTTGCCACTAACAGAACAGTGTTAACCACACGCAATACAGTGATAGCAAGTTGGAACATTAAATTTTAGCCCATCATCCTAGAAGATTAGGAAAAAAACAATGTGCAGATTTTGGAACAAATGCCCAACAATGAGTTGAAGACGAAATCTGAAGTTCTCAGAAAAGAAAGGTAACAGCTCAGTAAAGACTATCAACTGAAAACGTCTAAGGAAGGTTAGATAGATATAATTATGTGTATCTAAATATATATACATAAATTATGTATTTGTATATAGAATACAGTAATATTTTTATTATAAAGACAACCATAACATTGCATATATACATGCCTATGTATATTTTTATGTGATAAAAGCAAAAAATATTGCAGTATACCAATATTGAAGAATACACTGTTTTTTAGCATCTGGTTCTTTTGGCTGTGATTGTGTAACTAATATATAGTCTAGTTCAAAAACAAACTTTTCGTTTCTACACTGATTAAGTGCTTCCTTATCAACATTCTAAAAGTGCTTACTTCTATTCAGTAAATCATAATTTAATTCCAAACTTTACATTTAAGTTATAGTATTAACTTATAAATACATGTTGAATATAACTTTTACAAACTCACTTGGCTTCTTGTAAAAATTTAATTTTCAGTTCCTGAGGAAGATCTTCTTTACATGTTTTAACAGCAACAGCAGTTTTATCCTTTAATATGCCCTTATATACTTCACCAAAATTTCCCTGAAAATACAAACACATTTACTGTTTAGGATATAAGACAGACACATCAATCTTTGCAAAATACAAGGAAAGCACATAATAATGAGTTTTGTATTCCAAGTATTCTGTTAGCTTTATTCAGAATCCTAAGTGGAGACAAAGACTGGAAATGTTGCTCTTTCCAACCCTCCAACTTTAAAAATAGTACTCAACCCACCCACCATTTGAGAGACTGAAGCTTGAGGAAAACCAAAAAAGAAAAAAGGGAAAAAAATTCTGAGAGACTTGGATAAAAGGAGAAACTCAAAGTGAAGCCATCCGAAGTATTTAAGTTTCATGTCTCGTAGTACTCATTACCCCCAAGCTCTAAATTTTTATTAGATTAAGAAGTTATCAATTAATGTTTCAAGATAAAGCAAAGACTCCATGAGGAGACTTGGTATGGATCCCTAAAGCTGAATGTCAGTTGAAGAGTGTCAGGGAATAAGGGAGAGGCAACAGAACCAGGCAGATCAAGGACTGTCCATCTTAGAAAGGCACCGAGGAAGAGGAAGTGCTTACCCAAATGCCATGGTCACCCATGTTGAGTTTCTATCAAATGTATAAATCCCTAACCTCATGCTATGGCTCTAACCCACTTTGACTTAACATGCCTTATTTCAACTTTGGGGTCATTTGTTTTTTACTATTAATATAAAACCAAATACGACAAAGAAGATCTATAAACCTAATACAATAACTAGTTTTTAGTGTTCAAGTTTTTATGTATGTTTATATATCTTTTACATAACTATAATCCTAATATGCAAGCCTTCTAATAAGCTTCAACACTATTGTTGAGCAAGAAGTAACTGAACTAGGACTCTGCTAGTTACTGGGTTTGAGTTTAGGAGTAATGTAACTTTTTTTTAAAAAGATTTATTATTCTTATTATTATTTCATTTTTTTAGAGAGAGAGAAAGACAGAGAATGCATATGACCAGGGGGAGGGACAAAAGGAAGAGAATCTCAAGCGGATTCCTTGTGAAGTCCCCAGAACATTCCATGGGCCGAAATCAAGAGTCAGATACTGAACCAATTGAGCCACCCAGGAGCCCTGAGCAATTTAACTCTCAATCAACAGTTCAAGGTGTCCAAGTTTTATGTCATTATTAAATTTAAAATTACTAAAATATTTATTTCAATGTATATTTTTATAACTGTACATTTATTTACATCTAATTTCTGTCAGCAGAAACTTTTTAAAAATTTTTTAAATTCTAGTGTAGTTAACAGTGTTATGTTAGTTTTAGATATACAATGTAGTGCTTCAGAAATTCCACACATTACTTAGTACCCATAGCAATAAGTGTACTTTTTTTTTTTTAAGATTTTATTTCTTTATTTGTCAGAGAGAGAGAGAGAGCACAGGCAGGCAGAGTGGCAGCAGAGGCAGAGGGAGAAGCAGGCTTCCTGCCAAGCAAGAAGACCAATGTGGGACTCGATCCCAGGACACTGCGATGATGGCCTGAGTCAAAGGCAGCCACTTAACCAACTTAGTTAACTTACCAGGGGACGCCTGAGCTACCCAGGCATCCCCTGGTAAGTGTATCTTACTCCCCTTCGCCTATATCACCTATCCCCTTCTCACCTGCCTCTGGTAACCATCTGTTTGTGTTTTTACAGTTAAAAATCTGGGTTTTTTTGGATTTGCCTTTTCTTTTTCCTTTGTTCATTTGGTTTATTAAATCCCACACGTGAGTGAAATCATATGGTATTTATCTTTCTCTGATTTGCTTAGCATTATACCCTCAGGATCCATCCATGTTGTTGCAAATGGCAAGATTTCTTTTTTTTTATGGCTGAATAATATTCCACTGTATATATTTATCACATCTTCTTTATCCATTCATTAATCAATAGACACTTGGGTGGCCTCCATATCTTGGCTATTGTAAATAATGCTGCTACAACATTGGGGTGCGTGTATCCCTTTCAATTATTATTTTTGTATTCTTTGGGTAATACCAAGTAATGCGATTGCTGGATTGGAAGTTAGTTCTATTTCGGAATTCATTCATTCTGAATTCATGGTCCACCATCATCAATATTTTATTGTCATTGTATTCTTTGGCGATTCTCTTCACATTTTTGTTCTCACAAACTTGGCTCTCACCTGAGCAGTGAAATGGTGGCTGAGCTTCCTTTTGCCTTCTGAACTTAAGTTGTGATTCCCCTTTCACTTTCCCTTCTCCCACTGGCCTGGAGATGATAATAGAGTATTCAACTAGCTCCTTGTCAAACCATTTTCCGTCCTGCATTCCCAAAACCAAGCTCTGAAACCTTATAATTTCATTATATATCCACTGTCCCTTACCATAGCTAACACTACTGATTTGAAAGTATCTTCTTTTGTTTATTAACAATTTAACCCCTAGGACACAGTATTCAGGGTTACTCTTGTCTTAATTCCTGTCCATTTCAATAGACACTTAAAGTACCTTCCAATACTTCAAACCCTCAGGGTCCTCTGAACATCATTTCTCCAGTAATCTTATACTCCAACCTATTTTTTCTAGGATGATGCCTTAAACTTTGCCACTGCCAGGGCACCTGGGTGGCTCAGTGAAGTGTCTGACTCTTGATTTCAGCTCAGGTCATGATATTGATCTTTTGAGATAAAGCCCTCAATTGGTCTCCATGCCTCTGTGCTGGACATGGAGCCTGCTTAAGATTCTCTCTCTCCCTCTGCCCCTTCCCCCGCTCTAAATAAAAACAAAAGAGAACAACTTTGCCACCGCCAATAATGTAACTCCCCTGTAGTACCCATTTTATTCATCCCATCTTCTAGCTGGCTTCTACTTTTGTAGCTTACTTCCTTTAGTATCCAGACTCCAAAAATCCTTTAACTACTCAGGAACTTCCAAATCTTTAGCTCTTACTGCTTTCATTATTCAACACCCCCTTAACGTCCTTAAATTCTATAGTCAGCAATTG
Source organism: Mustela lutreola (assembly GCF_030435805.1). Taxonomy (NCBI): domain Eukaryota; kingdom Metazoa; phylum Chordata; class Mammalia; order Carnivora; family Mustelidae; genus Mustela; species Mustela lutreola. Next base: position 132,359,084 of record NC_081294.1, on the reverse strand, counting down.
CTGATATACATTCTGCTTACTGTACATTTCTCAACTTCACTGTTGATCTTCATCTATTAAACTCCCTTGTCAAATCTACAATCCTGATTAAACTCAACACTCTGCCTACTCTGCACCTATGCAGCTAAATGTGGCTGAAGAAAATCCACACCCCACTGACTGGTTTCACTTTAAATTCATGAGGACAACCCTCTAGAGGGCTCTTAATGTTGCTCCAGCAATTCTCATCTCTCCTACTAAAACAGTCTGTTTTTCACTAGCTTATTCCCAACTGCAAACCATCATGCTGTTGTGTCTCTCAGGGTAAAAAGCAACACAATTCATTCTCTTGAAACTACCACCACATATCTATGCTTCCTTTTGCAACAAAGCCTGAACGAGTTTCGTTCTTGCTATCTCTAATTCCTCCCCATCCATTCTCTCTTCATCTATTAATCTGGCTTTCTGGAATGATTTTTTCTAAATCATTCCCAGGAAACTGCTCAGCTGAGTCACCAGTGGCCATCTCCTTACTAAAGTCTATAGTGAATTCCCAGTCATCATCTCATTTGACCTATTAGCAGAATCTAACAGCATTGATTACTCTGTTTTCCTTGATATACTCTCTTCTTTTGGCTTCCAAGATATCTTATCTTCTGGGTTTTTTTTTTTTTTAACCTTTGTAATTGATTTCTCTTTCTTAGCCTCTTTTGGTGACTGCATCTCTTGTCTGAAGCCTATTATAATAGTGACCAGGGTTCAGTCTCCATCCTCTCTTCTGATAGAGACCTACTCCATTACTGAGCTCAACTGGTCATATGGCTTTAAATGCCATCGATATATGGTATATATCCAAAGTAATGTCATTCAACCATGAAAAAGCAGGACATCCTGCCATTTGCAATACCACAGATAAAAGTTGAGCACATTATGATAAATCACATAAAGAAAGATAAATACTATATATACTATCACATTTATGAAATCCAAAAAAGCCACACTCATAAAAACAGAGAGTAAAATGGAGGTTACAAAGAATGGGGAAGGGGGGCAGATAGGACTGATACTGTCTAAGGGTACTAACTGAACTTTTGAGAAGTAAGCACTAGAAATCTAATGTACAAGATAGTGAATACAAATACTATTATATTATAAGCAAACTTGCTAAGAGGCTACAACTTTTCAGCCGCCAAAAAAAAAAAAAAAAAAAAAAAAAAACATAATGTGCTAGAGATGCTAAATACCACTACAATGGCCTATCAATTTAGTATACTGTGCACCTTAAATGTACACATTATATATCAAATACATTCCAATTAAAAATCTTAACATCTATATATAACTACCAAAAATATATGCTACAACTGCAAATTTGTACTTTTGATCCAGACTACTTTTTTAAACTCCAGACTTGAGAGCCAGCTATCTTCCCAGACTCTCCATTTGACAAACAGACAAAACTTAATACATCCAAAACCTAACTCCTAAATTTATTCCCCCCAAACTTACTGCACCTACACTGACCTCCCCTTCTCTCATGCCCCGCATGGACTTCATTAGGATATTTAGTTGGTTCAACATCAAAAACAACCAGAACTTACAAGTTTCTACCACCATCCCTGCTACCACCCTGATCTAGCAACTACCATCTATTTTTGGTAAGGGCAAGTGCCTCCTAAACTTCCAACTTGTCAGCCTGTACTCAACATAACAGCCACAGTGATCTTTTTACTAAGTAAGATCATGCTACCCCTCCACTCAAAGTCATCCACTAACTCATCTTCTCATACATAATCAAAGCCAAAGCAATTATAATGGCCTGCAGGGTTCTACATGATTTACACCCTCACTGCTTCACCCACTTCCTGTCCTGTCACCTTCCTGCCTGCTTACTGAACTCACTTACAGCCAAACTGTCTGCCCCGCTTTTCAAAGAAAATTCGCATTGCTTACTCCATTTTCCTAGAACCCTCTTTCTCAGATGTCCTCATGGCTAAAACCCTTCCAACTTTTTATACAAAAGTAATCAATTATAATAAAGCACACCCAGATCTCTCTATTAAAAATTGCAACCCTGGCCAACAGCACTCCCAATCTCCCTGTATTTTTTACAGGGCTTAGCATCCTCTAATATAAAATTTAGCTATTTATTGTTTATAATTTCTCCATCTTCCCCTGCTAGATAAAATATAAGCTCCAACAGGGCAAAGATATTTGTCTCCTTTATAGGCTGATGTATCCTGAGTGTCTAGGAGAGAGCCTAGCACAAAGGAGACATCCCATAAATATTTCAGGAGTGAATAAAATATTTCTTGAATACCAACCATATATCAAGTACAGTCTAATTACATATTGCTGGATAAAAAAGTTAAAAGTTCCTACCTCAATCTTCTATAACTACACAATTCCAAAGTCTGACAGTATAGAAACCATGACTAATTCTTTTTTCCTTATGCACTCTCAAGGAGTATGCTGTAAATATTTATTAAGAATAGGTAGTGAAAAGATTAAATCATAAATCAGTTTATACTCAAAAATATTAGCTGAAACTAAGCTAATACAGTGTCTTTAAAGTTGCAGTCTTATTAAAATGATTAAATTTATTTAAAATGACCTCATGCTACTGCCTTGTCATTGAGAAAATATTATTCTTCAAAATAACTTTAGTAAGAATCTAGAGATTAAAATCCTTCCTAATGTACCATATCTCACATATTAAACTAAACATAAAAATAATTGAAATATTTCTCTTTAACTGAAAATAGTTTTTCTTGGCATTTAAAAAAGCAGTGTTCCTCAACATATTCTATTTCAGTAAGTGATTCATTTTATAATTTGTAGTTGTATTTTCATGGAAATTTAATTTATTTGTAATAATTTTGGGTCCAATTACTTCTCCTGAGTTACTGACCTAAAGTAATGGAAAGAAGGAACACTTCCTTAAGAATGATGACTGCAATGCAAATGAAATAAACACATAAGCTACTGCTTTTAGCTTGAGATTCTTTATAATTTACTTACTAAGTATTAGCAGTCAATTAAAACTGCTTTCCAATAGCAATTTAATGCTCCCATATGGAAAGGATATTTTAAAATAATATGAAAATCCTACAAAATGGATTATTTTAACAGGGATTTGCTTTATCAATATATATCAGAGATTTTAAAAAGGGGGTGTAAGAAAAAATTTGTCAATTCATCAAGTTGACATTTGAATAAAAAATTAATAATCATCTCTTTACGTAAAATGCTGAGCCTTTAGTATTCATCACTCAAAAAGCATGAGTAATCGTTTTCTCTCAATATCTGTATCTTATACTATTTTTCACACTGCACCTATGAAACTATACTCAATTCAAACTTTCAAACAGAAACATCAATGAAGTCATTGACAAAGACGTTAATATTTACCTACTGGGACTCAATCATGAATCAGCAATTAATAATTTGCAAATAGTCCATTTGATTAATGATCAAATGTCTACTATTATTATTCAACATAATATACATTCATATGGCCTATTTGTTGGAATAAACTTCAAACTAGACTGGAAGAAAAAGGGACTTTCGTCACATACAAGTTGCCTTCTCTGACCACTACCAGACCTACCTATAACATGAATCTTTATATTGAAACCTGTCTTCTCACATAGTTGTTAGATGAAATAATGCATCTAGTGCTGTTAGATACTGTGAACTATACACAATCCTGAAATATCAGAGAGTAGCATATGCCACTTTTTCTGAGCTATCCTGTATAACCAGAAACAAATGGAGTAGGACTATTAGGTGTTTAAACTTCTATTACCTTATAGTCTCTTTCCCATCTCCAATTACTAATTTTGGTTTTATCACACTATAATAAACTCATACGGTTTAAGTCCTTCCAGAGGAAAACAGACATATACTATTTTAAAAAACCAAGAATCATCCTTAAACTTTTCACAGATTTTTACCCATATGTTTCATTGAACACTGCAGTATTTGTAGCAGATGTGGTATTGTGTCCTCCTGGCTTCATGTGGGAATGTGCCTTGCTGTGTGCTAGAATGCAAGAAAGGCTCTGGAGAAAACTAAGAAATCCGTAGCATGCACAGTCACTATAAAGACTTTTGGTTATTTAGTTCATTTGACCACGTACGTACCTTGCCCAGTAATTCTCCCAATGTGACATCTTCATGATTGAGAACCCATTTCTTATCCTAGAGCAAAGAAAGAGAACAATAGTTTTAGCCCAAGAAAGAGTGCATTTCTCTTGAGTGTAAGATCCATTTGAGGCAGTGGGCAAGAGAATTAAGGGGTATTTCATTCAGACCATTAAATCAACAGCATTCTCACAAGTCGTGACTTCAAGAGGTTATGAAACGGGTTTAAGAAATGTTACTAAAAAAAAAAGGGGGGGGTGCCTGGGGGGCTCAGTGGGTTAAGCCGCTGCCTTCGGCTCAGGTCATGATCTCAGGGTCCTAGGATCGAGTCCCGCATCAGGCTCTCTGCTCAGCAGGAAGCCTGCTTCCTCCTCTCTCTCTCTCTCTCTATGCCTACCTCTCTGCCTACTTGTGATCTCTCTCTGTCAGATAAATAAATAAAATCTTAAAAAAAAAAAGAAATGTTACTAAACAAGAGGATTTTAAAATCGACATTACTGCTAACTTCTATCAGAAATCTCAGCCTTCAAAATGGTAGTATCCTTGTAACTAGAACATAGCACGCATTTTCCTCCCACCATAAAATTTGGCTATCATTTACTTCATCATTTCATAACAGTTGTGTCCTAAGTTCATGAGAGAATATCACTGTACAGTGCAAAATGTCCAATTCCCACTTGAGCATCTAAGATAACATTACTAAGAGCTAATCTTCCACATGTAAACTGGTCACAAGTTATAGGTGTCTATGACACTCACTACATGCAGTTTCCTCACCTTTCCCAACTACATTCTTGTAGTATAATAAAGCAACAAGTATCAACTACAATATCACTAGGATACACAAGATTAGTAATACAAACATGCCATTATAAAAGAATATCCTATTATCTCAAGAACTAACTACTACATAGGACTACTTTATCATCTAAAAAATCTCAACTAGGAAACTACACAATAACATAAGGTTAAAAGAGGACATGATTTTTTTTTTTAAAAGAAAACAGAAAAGTAATGAAGGAAGAAAGGAGAGAGGAAGAAATGAAAGAAAAAAGGAAAGGAAAAACATGGGCGGGGGGAAGAGAGAAGAAAAAAAGTTCTGGGATAATATATTTCTATATATAAATATTTCTCTCTATATATTTCTATATATAAACTTATTTTCTATAAATAAGTTTATTTTTTTATTAAATGTTAAAGTGTAGCATTCCCCCATTATACAGACTGAAATCTAATATGATCTATGGAATGACTTACAACAATTAATCACGTATCTTCAAGTAAAAATATACCCTAACTTTAGTTTAAAAATATTCTGGACAGCCATTTGAAGCACTTTACCTTCTGGAACACTGTAAAACATATATGACTGCCACCCTCTACTAGGTCAACAAAGAGAACCACATTGACTTTTTTAAATAATATTTTACATGTACAGTCTTTCAATCTAAATACAGAGCTAGAGTTAAAAATGACCTGGAGACCAGGACAATAGTTTCTTTTCTTTTCTTTTTTTTTAAGATTTTATTTATTTATTTGTCAGAGATCAGAAGTAGGCAGAGAGGCAGGCAGAGAAAGAGAGGGAAGCAGGCTCCCCGCTGAGCAGAGAGCCCAATGCAGGGCTCAATCCCAGGACCCTGGGATCATGACCTGAACTGAAGGAAGAGGCTTTACCCCACTAAGCCACCCAGGCACTCCAGAAAATAGCTTCTTGACCAAGAGAGTAAGCAAAGATTTTTAGGACACAAAAAGCACTAACTATAGAGAAGAAACAACTGTAATTCATCAAAATTATAGACATGTTTTCTTCCAAAGGCCATCATTTGATAAATGAAACAGCAAACTACATCTGGGAAAACATTTTTGCATTACATCTATTTAACAAATAACTGTGTAGAGGATTCATACCTCAGGAAAAAGTTGAGAAACAACTGAATTTTAAGAAATTGGTTACAAATAATCTACAATAGCCAAATTAAGTAAATAGCCCCAGTGTCTACAGGCTGATAAATGGATAAAGAAGATAAACAAATGAACAAATAAATAAATAAGTGCTCTATTAATAAATGTTTATGTGATATATCTCAGACACAGACAAACACACAAACACACACACACTCTGGAATATTATTCACCATAAGAAAGAATAATCTCTTGCTATTTGTAACAACATGGATGGAGCTTGAGAGTATCATGCTAAGCATCATAAGTCAGAGAAAGACAAATACCATATGAATGCACTCATCTGTGGGATTTAAGAAACAAAAGAAACAAGCAAAGGGAAAAGTAAGAGACAAATCAAGTAACAGTCTCTTAACTATAGAGAACAAACTGATGGCTATCAGTGTGGAGATGGGTAGAAGGATGGGTGAAATAGGTGATGGGGATTAAGGAGTGCACGTGTGATGAGCACTGTGTGTTATATGTAAGTCCTGAATCACTAAACTGTATACCTGCAATTAATATTACACTGTATGTTACCTGGAATTTAAATAAAAACTTCAAAAAATAAGTTGGATAAAAAATTTGAAAGAGGATGGACAAATAGTAAGTACATCAAAATATGTTTGATAATATTAGTCAGTGACATACAACTATAAACCACAATAAGGTGCCAATATGAAATATGAATAATTAAAAATATAGCAGAATATGAAAGAATACGAAAATTAAGAAGATGAACAGCATCAGGAGATTGTGAGGGTAGGGAGCAACTGGAGTACTCATACACCGTTGGTAAGGACATAAAATGGTACAGCATTTTGGAAGACAATTTGGCAGTGGCTTACGAAGCTCAACATACACATCAAGATGAGAATCGAGAAACAAATTTTGGTGTAGTCAGGCAATTAGTTATTATTCACCAATAAATAGGAATTTATTCCAAATACATAAAACAGAGCATTTGCACAATATTTGGCCAAGCTACTACAGCCAAAGAAACATTATACACAGGCAGACATAATGAGTTGCTTTATATAAATTGTTAGAAGTGGACTACATATCTGTAATGCTATAAACAGAGCAGTGGTTGCCTGAGGCAAAGATTGGAGAAGATGGACAGCCAAGAAGTAATTCTGAGGGGTTTAGGGAAATATTCAGTTTATTGGTATTTCAATGAACTAAACATTTAAAACCTATACGTTTTGCTATATGTAAAGTATTTCCATTAGGCTGATTTTTAAAAATGAGAAATGTAAAAAAGGACATATTGCAAAAATGCTACCCTTCATTTGAGTAGCATTTCTTGGTTTAATTTCCACACCACATATTTTACCAAAAGTACACTACCAAAAGAATGCAATCTGTCAGGCAGAAGAGTTATTATTTTAAATTGCAAAACTGATTTATTGAAAACTTTTCATTTCAAAGAGTGGTAAGGAGGATCCCACCAACAATCCCCCTGCAAAACATTGAAAAACCTGGATAAAATTTAAAAACAAAAGCAAAAAAAGCCCCAAACTGTTATTCAAGAGGACTGAAAAGCTAGGGAAATAGTAAGAACTGAGAACCTAAATTTAGGTTAAGAAAAGACCAAAAGTAAAAAAAAAAAAAAAAAAATGTGGGCAAGACGGCAGAGGAGTAAGAGACCAAAATATCATCAGGTCCCAGAAGTTCACCTAGATAGTTATCAAAGCCATATCCACACCCTGTCTCTAATAGTAAAACTTACAAGTCTTAGGGACTAAGAGAAAATCTTGAAAGCAGCTTGGGTCAAGAAGTCTATAACATACAATGGTAGAAATACTAGATTGGCAGCAAATTTATCCAAGGAGACCTGGCAGGCCAGAAAGAACTATCATGATATAATCAGAATACTAAATGAGAATTGGTAGCCAAGAATACTATATCCGCTAGGCTGTCATTGAAAATAGAAGAAGAGATAAAAAGCTTTCAGAACAAACAAAAATTAAAAGAATTTGCAGGGGCGCCTGGGTGGCTCAGTGGGTTAAAGCCTCTGCCTTCAGCTCAGGTCATGATCCCAGGGGCCTGGGATCGAGCCCTGCATAGGGCTCTCTGCTCAGCAGGGAGTTTGCTTACCCCTTCCCTCTCTCTCTGCCTGCTTTTCTGCCTACTTGTGATCTCTGTCTGTCAAATAAATAAATAAAATCTTTAAAAAAAAAAAAAAAAAAGAATTTGCAAACACCAAACCAGCCCTACAGGAAATATTGAAAGGGGTCCTCTAAGCAAAGAGAGAGCCTAAAAGTAACAGACCAGAAAGGAACAGAGACAATATACAGTAACGGTCACCTTATAGACTATACACTGTCACTAAATTCATATCTTTCAATAGTTACCCTGAATGTAAATGGGTTAAATGTCCAATCAAAAGACACAGGGTATCAAGAATGGATAAAAAACAAGATCCATCAATATGCTGTCTATAAGAAACTCATTTTAGAATCAAAGGCATCTCCAGATTTAAAGTGAGGGTGTGGAAAACAACTTACCATGCTAATGGACATCAAAAGAAAGCTGAGGTGGCAATCCTTATATCAGATAGATTAGATTTTAAGCCAAAGACTATAATAAGAGATGAGGAAGGACACTATATCATACTTAAGGGGTCTGTCCAATAAGATCTAACAATTTTAAATATCTATGAGCCTAACATGGGAGCAGCCAATTATATAAAGCAATTAACAACAAAATCAAAGAAACACATCAACAATAATACAATAACAGTAGGGGACTTAACCATGCCACTTACTGAAATGGAAAGATCATCCGAGCAAAAGATCAACAAGGAAATAAAGGCTGTAAACGACACACTGGAGCAGATGGACATCACAGGTATATTCAGAACATTCCATCCTAAAGCAACAGAATACACATTCTTCTCTAGTGCACATGGAACATTCTCCAGAACAGATCACATCCTGAGTCACAAATCAGGTCTCAACCAGTACCAAAAGACTGGGACCATTCCCTGCATATTTTCAGAGCAAAATGCTCTGAAACTAGAACTCAATCACAAGAGGAAAGTTGGAAAGAACCGAAATACATGAAGGCTAAAGAGCATCCTACTAAAGAATGAATGGGTCAACCAGGAAATTAAAGAAGAACTGAAAAAATTCATGGAAACAAATGAAAATGAAAACACAACTGTTCAAAATCATTGGGACACAGCAAGGGCAGTCCTGAAAGTATATAGTGATACAAGCCTTTCTCAAGAAACAAGAAAGGTCTCAAGTATACAACTTAACCCTACACCTAAAGGAGCTGAAGAAAGAAAAGCAAAGAAAGGCTAAACCCAGCAAGAGAAGATAAATAAAACAGATCAGTGGAACTAGGGCTGATTCTTTAAAAGAATTAAAAAGATTGATAAACCCTTTCCCAGACTTATCAAGAAGAAAAGAGAAAGGACCCAAATTAATAAAATCATGAAGGAAAGAGGAGAGATCACAACCAACAATAAAGAAATACAATTATAAGAACATATTATGAGCAATTATACAACAGAAAACTTGACAATCTGGAAGAAATGGATGCATTCCTAGAGACATATAAACTACCAAAACTGAACTAGGAAGAAATAAAAACCTGAATAGACCCATAACCAGTAAGGAGGCTGAAGCAGTCATCAAAAATCTCCCTGCAAACAAGAGGTCAGGGCCAGACGGCTTCCCATGGAAATTCTACCAAACATTTAAAGAAGAATTAATACCTATTCTCCTGAAACTGTTCCAAAAAATAGAAATGGAAGGAAAACTTCGAAACTCATTTGATGAGGCCAGCATTATCTTGATCCTAAAATCTGAAAAAGACTCCATCAATAAAAGGGGATATCCTTGATGAACAAAATTCTTGATGAACATGGATGCAAAAATTCTCACCAAAATACTAGCCAATAGGATCCAACAGTACATTGAAAGGATTATTCACCCTGACTAACTGGGATTTATTCCAGAGCTGTAAAATCAAAAATCGGAACAAAATATAAAATGGTAGTCATAAAATCCAAACACACCAATAATTATGTTAGATATAAATTATCTAAATATACCATTTAAAAGACAAATTTTTTAAAAGAATCTTAAAAAGGAGACAATTATATGCTTTCTTAAGAAACTCACCATAACTTTAATGATACAGGTATCTCAAAAGGATAGGAATAGATATAAAATGCAAACATAAATCATAAGAAAGCTAGAACACCTAGTAGTGTCAGAGGAAAATCATGTAATGATAAAATGGATAGAGGAAAATCATGTAATGATAAAATGTCAATTCACTGAGAAAATGTCATTGTCCTAAAAGTCTATGCTTCAACCACCAATACTTCAAAATGAAGGACATGGACAGAATTGCAAGAATAATTTCACAATTATAGTTGGGGATATTAAAACTCCTCTCTCAGTAATAGACAGTAGAGAGAAAAGCAGCATGGGTATAAAATAACTGAATAATACTACCAACCAAGGGGATCAAATTGTTATTTATAGTGAAACTTTGATTTATAATAGAGCAGAAGAATAAACTCTGCAAATGCGTAAGGAAAATACACCAAGCTAAGTCATATCATAAACCTGGATCACAGACCAAACCTTAAGAAATGTAAAAGAAATGAGGTCATACAAGTTATGTTCTTTGACAACAAAATTTAACAGAAATCCGTAACAAAGTTGTTTCCAAGTACTTGGAAATTAAATAGGACACATTTTAAAATGATTCATGGGTGAAAGAAAAAGTCTTAAGCAATTCTAATTTACAGCTAGGTAAGCTAAACTAATTAGATGACTTGGGTAAGCTTAACAAATTTAGTTTACAGAATGTTCAGTTTACATTTGAGTTCCTTATCTTATGTTGGTTAATATTTGGTGTGAGTATTGTTTGTATTGACCTCACCCTGAACCTCTTATGTTCTATTCTGGAATATATAGCTGTGCATCAACTATCTCTAGTTTAAGATTTATGACACAATATGCCTCTGGAATTCATCCTCATTATTAAGAAAGGAGATGTTTTATCTCTGGGAAGAACCAATGCACTCTAGCAGTAATATCCATAGTATCCATATTCTTTAAGTTTAATATTATTAAAATAAAATAGCTTTCAATTTTTTTTCCACAAAATCCAACAGAATGCACTTTTATCTATTTCTAAACAGCTGATTTAAGACTTACCATATACAAAGTAAAAATTACAATGACAATGATTGTTAGGAAAGTATTTCAATGTCTCATTAAAAATCTTTGAAGGGGGGCATCTGGGTGGCTCAGTGGGTTAAAGCCTCTGCCTTCAGCTCAGGTCATGATCCCAGGTCCTGGCATGGAGCCCTGCATGAGGCTCTCTGCTCAATGGGAAGCCTGCTTCCCCCCTCCCTCTCTGCCTGCTTGTAATCTCTATCAAATAAATAAATAAAATCTTAAAAAAAAAATCTTTCAAGGGTAATACTTTTTAAACATTGAATTGTTTAAATACTCAAGACACTTGAAAGTTGCCTAATATTCTCATTAATTCTATTTTCTCAGGTATGGTGTGATTTTATAACATATTCAAGCAAATGAAAAGCCAAATTTTCTGTGAATGTGAAAAATATTTATAAATCACACTTTAAGAAAAGTGCTAATAACTTAAAGAAATATGAGTTTTGTTTTTTTGTTTTTGTTTTTGTTTTTACTCAAAATTAGTTATAAGAAATGAAGTGAACTAGCCAGGGTTAATTTCATGTTTTACATAAAAATTTCAGAGTGGTACAGAGTGGTAAGAAGAATAAAAGTTTAAATAAAACAAAAAATAGTAGAAAGTCCCTTAACAGTTAAGCCAATCTTTGCACCATATCCTTCAACAGAATACCACTAAAATTCTATTTGCTAAGTAAAACCTTGTTTCTTATTTCTCAGAAAAACTTCTGGCTTTCAAAACTTAACTAGTAAATATGGACAAAAGGTAGAAGGAGATGTTGAAATGTAAGGAAGGAAGCACTATTGATTAAAAAGTTTCACAAAGTGAATTACAGGGAAAGAATTTTCTGAAGCACAATGAGGTTAGAATTCATAACCGAGTCATCAGGTAATTTCCAAATCCATTCCTTATATTAGAGTGAATCTTTACATATCAATCTTTCATGAAATGAAACATATTATAATTAATATTATGATAGGCAAAGTATATTTAACCCAGTTTATATTGGCATAATATAAACTTGAAAGTTTATTCAATAGACTTATTATAGCTTACTGCTTCAAACTTCATCCATTCTAGCCCCAGAACAGCAAAAATTAACTGACTTTAGATTCATCATGTTTTCTTTTCCTTTCCTGAAAGGGACCACAAACAAATGGTGAACTGGAGAGTAAAAAATAGAAATATACACTACTGGTTATTTACCCCAAAGATACATATGTAGTGAAAAGAAGGGTCATCTGTACCCCAATGTTCATAGCAGTGATGGCCACAGTCACCAAACTGTGGAAAGAGCCAAGATGCTTTTCAACAGACAAATGGATAAGGAAGATATGGTCCATATATACAATGGAATATTATGCCTCCATCAGAAAGGATGAATACCCAACTTTTGCATCAACATGGATGGAACTGGAGGAGATTATGCTGAGTGAAATAAGTCAAGCAGAGACAGTCAATTATCATATGGTTTCACTTACTTGTGGAGCATAAGGAATAACATGGAGGGCATTAGGAGAAGAAAAGGAAAAGTGAGTTGGGGTAAATCAGAGGGGGAGACAAACCACGAGAGACTGTGGACTCTAAGAAACAAACTGAGGGTTTGGGTGGGGAGGAGGGTGGAGGGATGGGTGAGCCTGGTGGTGGGTATTAAGGAGGGCACATATTGCATGGAGCACTGGATGGGGTGCATGGACAATGAATCTTGGAACACTGAAAAAAATTTAAAAAAACCAACCAAACAAACAAAAAACAAATACACATCTGAGATGCTATTCAAAGCTAGTCTGCCCCTACCATAACAGTAAGACAATAAAATGTAAATACATTCTTTTGGAAGAAAGCATATCTCCTGAAGAGAGCAGAGCAGTCAAGAGGTCTGGTCTAGGTCACACTGTATATCAATCAGCTCCCTCTAGTCAAAGAGACTATTAGGAAAGATTTTTCCAGGACTCACTTGTGGCACTGTGTAACACAACAAGAAGATACGAAACAATCTGGAATATACCATCCTATGCTAGCTTACTAAAAGAAAGCCAAAACAGTGAAATAGTATTCTGGATAAAGAATGGAAGCTGAGAGACTGCACAGAGCCCAATCCCAAATACATCCTATTGTATACATATGTACAGGGAGTTATGCTAAAAATTCAAAGCTAAGTGAATTCAGAGATAAACTAAATATAGGACTTATTCTCAGGGATTAATACTTAAGCATATGGAAAGTAGAATCTAAGAGAGAATTATGAATAGTATGGAGCTTGAACACTGAGGTATGTGTGGTCAATATAAAGAAGATGGTTAAAAAAGGCTTCACAGAACAGGTAGAAAGGTCTCCCAGATTTCCCAAAATAACTTTGCCTTAGCTTTCTATAAGCTACTAAATAAGGAAAACCATAAAGCTCTTGCTTTAGATGGTCAGAAGTCAAAAGTAGTGTTCGTGGGGGAAGAAAACTGTATGCTACCTCACAGCAGGCTTTAAAGAGAAAAAAAGACTAAATTAAAGCCGTTTGGGGTAGAAAAATGAGACGAAGTGGTGTCTGTGTATCTGTACATGAGTGAAGCGTAGAGGTTGGCCAGAAATACCCATGTTTCTACTACCTATGGTTGTTGATTGTCCTATCTACCAATACCAGCCTTCTTTTCTCCAGACTCTCCTCAAACTGAAGTGTTTGTTTTTACTAGTTCACTTCCAAATTTTCTACCATGCAGTGGTCTCTGCAACAGGTACTAAGCCATTCCCCACCCCTTTTTTAGAGAGGGAAACAGAAAGAAAAGGTGGTGGGGAGGGAAAGAGAGAATCTTGAACAGGCTTCACACCCAGTGCAGAGCCCACTGTGAGGCTTGGTCTCACAACCCTGAGATCATGACCTGAGCCAAAATCAAGAGTCTGATGCTTAAGAAACTACACCGCCCCTCCCAAGCCACCACTTCAATGGAACTCAATGTTACAACTACACTGCAGGGGAAAAATGCAAGACTGGGGAGGAATATAGTCCTGGAATTTTAAGATACAACACCCAAAGCATATGTGTATATTCCATTAAACCCTTTTAAATGGTGGTTAAGTTCCATACATTTGATACAGTACTGATAATCACTGCTAGCACTGCTTCTCTAGGAAAGCGCATTTCAAAAAATGAAATAGAAATAAACTTTTAGAGTACACTGTTCAAAATGTTATTTAAAATGTCATATGAGAAATATAGAAGATGATAAAGACTCCGAAAAAAAGAAGCCATATTTTGCTAGAGAAGTCACAGAAAGCTTCACAAAAGTAGAATTTGAGATAACCTTGACCATAAATATAATTCTGATATACTAAAATTAGAAAACATATGCAGCAAAAGCATAGAAAGAAGTGGGAATCTCCTAGAGATTAAATACACCATTATGATAAAAGTCAAGAAATCTTAAAAGGGAACAGTATTGGATGAAAAACTAAAAATATACTTTCTGACCAAACCATGGTGTTTTAAATGCCAAGCCATCCAGTATTCACTTAATCTCATAACCAGGAGTCCCTAAACTTTTTCTTTTTTCTATTGTGTACCCCATTAATTATTTTTTTAAATGTGAGCATTTGCTCTACTATACCAATATATAATATTTACTATACAGCATCCTCAAAAAGAGAAATTAAAATGATATAGGTACTGGACAAATTGGTGTAAATACAATGCTTCCTGCTCCTTTCCACTAAGTACAACTGTAAACCATGGAGATAATGTGAGGAACAGTGAAAGAACTTTGAAAGGTGGTGAGAGAAGTGAATTGCTTTGGGATCCCAGGAGTGGGGGCGGAGGTGGAGGGGATAACACAGCAGGGTGTCTTGTCTCATCTACACAACAGAAGGAGGCTTAACTTTCAACCTAGCAACCGAAGGCAGTCCAGGTAAACCCATTCTTCTTCTCCAGGATGAAAAGGTAGTCCTCCCCCATACCAGGTAAACTTAGTACCAATAGCAGGCAGATGGATTGGAAGGTCTGCTCACAGTAAATTGCCAGAAGAAATGCTCTCTTTCTGTCTGGTCCTGAGACTCCCCTGCCTTGTGAAAGAATACTGAGGTGGCCCCAAAGCACTACCAATACAGACCTGAGCACAACAAGCAGCCAAACCTGTAAAGTCTCTTTGTTCCTATGTTCTCCCCCAACCAAGATACCAAGATAACTGTGCTGTACTTTCAAGGAAAACGCCACCACAAAAAGTAGCCTTACCTGCAAAGCCTCTTTGTCCCCACAGACCTAAGACTTCTAGCTCTTGCCCAGACACAGGCAGCTGAGGACACTGACAGAAGAGAATCCCACAAGCACCCAGCTCAGACAGTGCACTGTATTCTCTACAGGCAGGGAAATACTGACAAGCAAAGCTCATGTGCCTGACACTCCCTTCTCCCACAGGGAAACATCTGGCAGCCCAGCCTACAGAAACTCTTTCCACCCAAACACAGCACTAAAGGAGCAAGTGGGAACCAGATAAACCAGCAAACCAAAAAACACTTAAAAAGACTGAAAATTAAGCCATCATTGAAACCACAGTTCACAAAAATGGGCCAAGATCTGCATGTTAAACTTAAACTTATGTGACTGCCTGAAAAGAATAAATGATTTAAGTAGGACCCAGAGTCTCCTAACAAAATAGATTAAATGTCCAGGGTACAATAAAAAATCATCTATCACACAGATATATACGAAAATTACAACCTGAATGAGAAAAGGCAGTCAACTAACACTAACGTATCAATACATCAGATGTTGTAATTTTGTTAAGGATTTTAAAGCAGCCATAACCAATCATAACCAATCATAAATTCTCCTGAAACAAATGGAAACGCAGATTATCTCAGCAATAGAAAACAAAGTTATAAAAGAGAAATGAATGGAAATTATAACATTAAAAAGTAACAAAAATAAACTCACTGAATAGACTCAATAGTAAAATGGAAAAAAAAAAAAACAGAATATAATCCCTGAATTTGAGGGTAGATCAACAGAATTTACTCAATTTAAACAAAGAGATAATATGTTAGAAAAAAATTAACAGAACCTCAGGGACCTGTGGGACAATTAGAAAAGATCAAATATTTGTGCCATCAGAGTTCCAAAAGGAGAGGAGAAAGAGTGGGATTGAAGACTATTCAAAGAAATAATGTCTGGAAATTTCCCAAATTTGGTCAAAGATGCAAATCTACAAATTTAAGAAGCTGAAAGAAACTTACCTACAATAAACCCAAAGAAATTCAAGCTAAGACATATCATAATTAACTTTCTGAAAATTAAAAAACTTGAAAGCAGCTAGAAGGAGAAGACATTACTTACAGGGAATACCCATTTGAATAGGAGACATTTCTCTTCTGAAACTATGAAGTTCAAAAGCAAGTGGCACAGTGTTTTTCAAGTGTTGAAAAAAAAAAAGAACTGTCAACTGCCACTGAGTGTGGCAAAACTATCTTTTAAGGATGAAAGGAACATAAACATATCTCAGATGAAGCAATACTCAAAGGACACAGTCAACCATAAACCTAAGAAGAGTTGTAATATTTTCTTCCTACACCTCCATGAATTAATTGTTCTGTATATCCCAGAAACTCCAATGGGGCAGACACTGCAGACAGTACAGAAGGTTAATCAGGATAGGAGAGACATAATAAAAGTGGTTTGTAGGACGACTCTACCTTGTTTACCTTTCTCAACTCTTTATGAGGAAAGAGTTCACAGAGCAGGTCAGTATCACTACATTCCTGATTATCTCCACAGTCATGATGATGAGCCTTAGCTCAACTACTCGAATGTTTAAAAGTTACTGAGTAATGTTAGCCCATATGCCTGAAGTGGCAGCCACAATAAACACGTTGTCAGCATGTTTAGTCCTGCTGTGCACTCGGTGCCTGGTTTTCGGTCCTCACGTGGCAGTCCTCATGTGGCAGGTGTGGCATGTGGTTTTCGGTCCTCACATGGCCGCTCATGTGGCAGGTGTGTGATTAGCTACCTCTAAAAACTCTGGACTCCAAGACTCAAAGAGGATTTCCTGAGAAATGGCATATCACAAATGACTCTGTAGTTTGTAGGCAGAAAGGAAGACATGAACATATAATTGCAGCATAAGTAAGGGAAGTAAGCCTGTGTCAGAGCTCCCCTTTGCTGTTCCTGTTGTTCTTGCATATGTCCTTCACTGGGATAAATCTTAGCCTTGAGTATAACTTTCGATTAAGTTATAGGAATCTTTCCAGTGAATCAGTGAACTAATAGGTGGTAGTGCAACTATGAAGACAAGAACCAAGATGCCCTTCAGTGGGTGAATGGTTAAGGCAGATGTGGTCCGTATACACAATGGAGTATTATGCCTCCATCAGAAAGGATGAATACCCAACTTTTGATGGACGGAACTAGAAGAGATTATGCTGAGTGAAATAAGTCAAGCAGAGAGTCAATTATCATATGGTTTCGCTTATTTGTGGAAGGAAAATACAATTGTGGAACGAAATAACATGGAGGACATGGGGAGATGGAGATGAGACGGGAGTTCGGGGAAACTGTAGGGGGAGATGAACAATGAGAGACTATGGACTCTGAAAAACAATCAGGGTTTTGGAGGGGCATGGGGTAGGAGGTTGGGTGAGCCTGGTGGTGGGTATTATGGAGGGCACGAATTGCATGGAGCACTGGGTATGGTGCATAAACAATGAATTCTGGAACACTAAAAAGAAATTAAAAAAAAAAAAAAAAGACACTATGCAGTTAAGAGAGGGATTACCAAGATAGCATATGACAGAAGCCATGCTAGAACCTACATCTTTCTGATTCTAAAGGCTGTGTTATTTCTAACAGATTACACAGCCTCCCACCACCTACCAAATTAGAATAATTTAAAACAATGCCCGTGACTCAAATTCAGAGATCAACTATCATGCAATTAATAGTTTTAATTAACTGAAACACAATGAGCCATACCTTCTATTTCAATTTTCAAGTTCTGGTCCTAAAAAGATTTGAATGGTGGTTGATGTACTTTGTGTTCAGCAAATAAGTCCTATATAAATCAGTTCTGGACTGCTCTTCGTTCACTGGTTTTACTGGATTATAATCTAATTTAAAGCTTTATATTTTGCACATTCACAATTTTGTCATCAAAAACATTACAATAAAACTTTGAAGTTGTAATCAAGTAAAATGGCTTTATATAAATAGCTGGCAGAATTATGAATCAATTTTGTATAATCTTTATATAATTTACAACCTAAAAATGGAACTCATACTTCAGTCTCCGGACCACTAATTAGGACTAGATAATATATGACAAATATTCCATCCATTCTCCTGTAATGACTCTGTACCAGTTGTTCTGTAAGATTTAAGGAAATCTTTTAAATAGCAATCAATGAAATTAAGCCATTATTATAGAATTTCCCACTTTCATGAAAACACTATTCTTATAAACCCTCCATCTTTGCACATGAATAGGTGTAATAGTAGGCATGAACTATAAAAATAACTGGAAATAAATCCTAATTACAGCTTTAAAATGTTAAAACCTAAATTGTAGAATTACTCTGGCCTCACAAAAGTAGCTATTTAAAATGAAGTGAACAAAGTACAAAATACGCCATTTCTCCTTCGTTCACCTGCAGAAGACAACGAAGCACAGTCTGCCTGGGCTGCAGGGGACTAATTGCACTTACTGGTGCACTGCCACAGGGTGCAGATGGTCATTATTTATTATGCACACCAATCCCTGCCAAATCTCTCTGGAATGGCTGTGCATTTCTTTCCAAAGGTATCCTTTTAAAGGATTTTATAGACATACAGGAACATATTTAAAATTAGATCTCAAACAGGTAAGTCAGAGTAATTAGTGTGATGTAAATTAATATTTCTTTTGACTTTTGTTTAGTTCTCTATGAAGAAAACCCACCTACAGAAGCCCCTTATAATACTGCAGAAGGATCTTCTCTATCCCTATAGTGACGTTGCATTTATTTTAGTGCAACATTTTCACTTTTCAATTTGATTGATAATTCTGACTTAAGCAAATACAAAACAACTTGCTAATATTACAACCTATATCGTAGCTTTAGCCAATATAATGTAGGTCCAACTTTTGAATTTAGCTACCAGAAATAGTGGAGATGTAAAGTTTTTTTTTTTTATCCATACCATGGTCAAAAGGATGGGAGTAATCATCCAATGTAATAGTTTTTTTGCTTGTTTGTTTTTGTTTTTGTTTTTAAGGCAAACATTTAAATAACAGACTTTAGGTTTTAAATATTCAGAGTGAAAAAATTTTTAAGTAGATAGATTTCTGAATACATTAACATGATATTTTAGAGCTTTTTATTCTGAAGCCACAAACCTATCATCTTAGAATAATTAACAAAATGCCACAATACAGAACATAAAATGATTGTCGGAGTCTATAATTTTTCTACTATTCATACTGAGAAATAATTGATATCTCTATTTTTCTTCCATACACAAGTTTTCAGTCTGCTTCATTACCTGCTTAGCCTGCTAAGCACATTTGTTCCACTTTAACTCTCAGCCATAGCTTATTTTTAGAGTCCAAGGATTACTCAAAATGTGTTCAGCTTTGTCACTGAAGTTATCAGGGTTATGTTGGAGTAAAAATCCTTATTGACATGTATGCAAAGTAGTCTGAATGTATGAAGTCCATTTAAGAAGCAATTGAATATTTGTTTAAATGCTCCATAAATTAATAAATAATCCAGAAGTTGTTTCCCCCCAAATTATTTTTATTTAGGAAAGACTTACTTTATCACCTTAGAAAATATTTCATTACTTGTGCAAATTACATGAAATAGTTTTTTTATGTGTATCATATACTTTTATCTTGTCTTTCTAAAGAGACTTTTATTTCCTTTTAAAATTCATGTCTATTCAATCTCTTTACTTATATAATAAACTTTTATCTACCAGCATACCATTATGGGGGGGGAGGCTGTACAACTCTCAATACATATATTAATTTCCTAATTCCATTTTCATTCATCTTGACTTTAGAAGATTTCATTTTTCTTGACTAAAACTCTCCGAGCCAACAGTTACACCCTCCTGAGGAAGAAGTATAGTTGGTCTAAGTGAAAAAATGCTGATACAGACCCTTTTCAGGTTCTGGAAACTGAGTAAATGAAAAGAATCAACTAGAAAAATAGGCAGGTTCAACTTAGCCTATCAAATTCCTATAAGAAATAACTTACTATTCATCTGGACTATATACATTTATCCTTTTTACCAATGGAATTCAGTTTAACAAACAATGTGAGAGGAATAAAAATTCCTTACTATTAGAGCAAAGTACAGATTCTGCTCTCAGGAGTTTATTATCCAGTAAGAATAGGAGATGGGAAATTAGGGAGTAACTTTATGTCTAGAAAATAAAAAAGATGAGACTTCTAGGCTTTTAAGTTTTAGCATCTATGCTCATTCCTACCTACCCTGACACACTTTGGCCATTAGTTAGATATGGTCACTGTCAGACTCACCAAAAAAAAAAAAAAAAAGAGGACTCAAATAGAAACGAAAGAGGACAAAGGACAAGCAACATCACATAAATACAAAGAATTATAATAGTACACACAACTATATGCCAGCAAGTCAGACAATCTAGAAGAAATGGATAAATTCCTAGAAACAAACCATCCACCAAAACTGTATCAGGAAGAAACAGAAATTCGAATAAACCTGTTACTAGCAAGGACACTGAATCGATAATAAAAAAACTAACCAACAAAAGTCTAGGACCACCTGGTGTCACAAATGAATTCTACCAAGCATTTTAAAAAGGGGTTAATACTGATTCTATTTCAAAAAAGTAGAAGAGCAGGGAAAACTTCCCAATTCTTTCTATAAGAAGATGAGGTATCTATCAGGTGGGTCTGGATTTCTTCCCAGTAGCTAACTAGAAAGGAGGAGACATGTCCTTGAGTTCAAGTAGGTCAGGGTCTTACTCATAGGGACCACTCTCCACCCTGTACGTGTGGCAACCTCATAAGAAAGAGGTATGCAAGAAGCAACACTTGCCTTTCCCCAAGGTGTACATGGTGTGGTCCTTCTGTAGGGTCAGTGCATTTACCCCTGGAACCTGAAACTGGCAAAAAGCTACTGAGTGGCACTGAGGACAATTCCATGGGATTTATCAGAACCTTCTTTGGTATCTCTGATGGCTAAGGAAACAGATTTTGGCAACGCAGCATGAGCCTTCTGTGCTATGCAATGGCTAAGAGAAGGCTGTGGAGGCAAACTGCTTGGTCTTTAAATACAGCTGTGCGATTTTCATCAACTTTGCCTCTTTGAGCCTCAGTTTCCTTATCTACAAAATTATGATTAAAACAGTTGTTGCCATAATATTGGTGGGTTTTTTGTTTGTTTGTTTTATTCATTCTTTTTTTTTAATTGGGTCCTTTTTTTCTTTTTTAAGAATTTTTAAATTTATTTGACAGGAGAGAGAGATCACAAGGAGGCAGAGAGACAGGCAGGGGGTAGCAGGAAGGAGGCTCCCTGCTGAGTAGAGAGCCCAATGCGGGGCTCAATCCCAGGACCCTGAGATCATGACCTGAGCTGAAGGCAGAGGCTTAACCCACTAAGCCACCCAGGCGCCCTGTTTTATTCATTCTTTAACAGAGAGACAAAGAGCACAAGTAGGCAGAGCTGTAGGGGAGAAGCAGGGTCCTTACGGAGCTTTGAGTCTGATGCCGGCTTGATCCCAGGACACTGGGATCATGACCTGAGCCGAGGGCAGACACTTAACTGACTGAGCCAAACAGGTGCCCCTATACTGGTGATTCTAATTATTAAATGAAATTTCTATAAAGTGCTCAGCAAAGTACCTAACATACAGTAAGTGCTTACTGAACATTAAGCATCCTTTTTACTCATGAACCCTCAAACCTTTGGCAGGAGAAGAGCCCATTATCTCTTGCACCCATCTACCCCAAGCACCATGTCTTTCCTTTTCAGGGAACTATTATACTGCTCAAATCATTCCTTCCTTCCTGCTTCCCACAAGTATTTTTTTGAGTATCTATTCAGTAATAGTTGTTGTGTGAGGCATTGGCTGAAGAAGGTGAAAGAAGCAAAGCCCCTCTTCTTGAGGACAGGAAAAAAATAAAAACAAGTTTTCAAATTAACAACAACAAAAAAAAAGGACACACAACACAAATACTAAGACAGAAAATAGAAGTGGAGGTAACCATTTAGATAGAATAGCATTTAAGCAGAGACTGAAACAGGTGAAGACACAGGGAAGAATATACCAGATAGAAGTAAGAGCTGGGACAAAGACTCCAAGATGTGGAAAAAGGGTGTTAAGTTCAAGAAGAAGAGCTCATATTCATCCCTTGAGTTCCAGACTTGAATATATTATTATCTACTTGGTGTCTCTATTTGAATGTCTAACAGTATCTCAAACTAATTATTTTCATAACAGAACACTCTATTCCCATCTCCACCAGTTAAATGTATTTCTCTCATAGAATTCTCCATTTCAGGAACTATTATCCATCCAGTTTCTCAAACAAAAAATCTTAAGAGTCATTCCTAAGTCTTTTCTCTGCCTCACTCCCCATATACAATCCAACAGAAAATGTTGGCTTTACTTCCAACGGATAACACATGTACTTTCTGTCCATTTCTACTCCCACCACTCAACACCAAGCAACATTATTTCTTCCCGAGACCCCTATAAATGTCTTGATTTCTTTTTTCTAGCATTCTCTCATATATATTCTGAATGCATGAGGAGAGTTTTCAGGAATTTTTTAGTGTGATTAAGAACCTGTCATTCCTCTTATTAAAATCCTCCAAAGTGTCCCATTGGTCTTAGATTAAATACAAACTCTTTTCAACAGGATACTAGGGCATGATCTTGTTCCTACAGATCTCTATTCTGACTCTCTCCTTCGAGGGTTTCTTTTTGTTCTTTATTACAGACTAAGCCTTTGGTTATCATTCATTTTGAACCTCTGTACATTTTTAGTACAAAGTAATTTTATCTGGAACTTATTTCTATAAATTCTTTTATAGATGGACCAATTTTCATCCTCCAGGTCTTTGACTCAATTTTTATCTCCTCAGAGAAAATTTACCTGACCATCCTATGTAAAATGGATTTCCAAAGATAGTGCTATATATATTAGATCATGAACATTTGTGGGGCCTAGTATCACATGTCTAAACATGTAAAAGTATTTATCAAGTCAACTGTTAAATAAGGTTGTATTTATACATGGACAAAGATACGTCCCTAAGAAGCTAGAAAGTCAAATATTTACTTCTACAGAGGTCTGCCCTAGAACATGGCAGCACAGTGGAAGTCTATTCCAGGCCTGGAGAAAAGCTTGCCCTTTTCTCTTCCTACTCATAATCCCATCACACTCAAGGAGTCAGCATGTGTATGCCTATACACTCCCCATCTTTAAAACCCAAGCTGCATCTGTATGTCCAGTGAATAATCACCTGTTGGCCACACTTCAGGTAGTCTACCCTGAGAAAATGGACCTGAGTCAGAGGTCTGTGCAGGCCATAGAAGTGGGCTAGGGTTGCTGAGACAAGGAAGCTGAAACCCAGAGACTCTGAGGGGCATGTATGCCAGGGACTATGAACTCTTCAACTAGTGGAGTGCTAAAGTGGGGTTACAGTGAGAGCTGTGTGAACTCTTCTGGGTCTAAGGATGACATCACTTCTTTTCTTTTTTTATTTTCTATAATTATATCTTAACATTTTTCCCCCTTTTCTGTATCTCCTCCCTCTAGAAGATAAGTTGCACACTCATAGGGGATTTGTCTGTCCTGCAATGTCTGATAAACACATGGTGGGTATTTAATAACTACCTACTGCATCCTACTTCTTACAGTGATATAGCATGAAAATACAACAACCAGCCTACATTATAACATGGGATTTATGTTGTTTATCCAAAAGCCTTAATGATTTCATAAAACAGTAAGATAAAGACTGAGGATCTAGCACATATAGTACATATGCTAAAAATTTAAGTCCTTGATCTCTTTGAATCTGATCATGTGGTAAAATACTTTGGCATGTGTAACAACAGATGTGTTAAGAAGCTACACTGAAATTATTCTTATTATGTGAAACAAAAACACTTAGAATAACTTGTATTTAAAGAAAAATAAAGGTCAAATAGTTCCTTAGCTGCCAGTTACAGGTATCCCAATAACATGTTGGTTGTTATAATTTGAAAGTAATAAAACCTTCATTTCATTACAGTATCAAATCAAAGAAAATCTTCCTAACATACTCTGAAACCAAACCACGGGTTTCCAAGAAAGGAAGGAAATACCAAAACTCTCAAGCCAATTATACTTCACCACAATTACTCAACTATTAAGATAAACAAAAGGAATTAGTTCCAGTAAAAGGATTTTGTTTGGCAAAAAGGCTAAAAGCCAACTCTGAGATATCTTTATATTCTTTATGAAAGCCAGAATCTAATGCCTACTTTTAAACTTCTGGTGGCACAAACACAAAGCCATAAAGCAGAATAAGGAAACAAATTCTGAGTCAAAAATACACAAGGGTATATAGCTGAATAAAACAATCTTTCTCATAGGTGAAGGTCTCTATCCAGGAATGATTTCCAGCAAGCCCACTTCAGTACCCCAAAAGCTCCACCAAGACATAAAGAAAAAAAACTGTAATCTGAATATATTTATAAAACTGATTTTTTTCTCTCCCCTTATTCCCAAAATTACTAACTTGATGTAATATTTCTCTATTATATAACAAAGACTAAAAGAATGTTGGTTCATTTCTATTTTAAGCTGGTCTTTGAAGATCTATATATAGGTATTTTGAATTTATTTCTACAACTGAAAACACAGACACTATAAAATTTATGCTATATTATATAGGACTATAAAATACCATTACTGGAGGGAGGAAGCAAGATGGCAGAGAGGTAGGAGACTGAAATAGCATTAGGTCCCAGGAGTTAAGCTAGATAGTTACCAAACCATTCTTAACACCTACAAACTCAACAGGAGACAGAAGAGAAGAAGAGCAACAATTCTAGGAACAGAAAATTAAACACTTTCTGAAAGGTAGGACATACAGGGAAGTGAAACTGAAGCTTCTGGGAAGAAAGACCGCAAGAGGAGGGGCTGAATCCCAGCAAGTGATGGAGCAGCAGAACACAAAATCAGAACTTTTAGAAGTCTGCTCCACTGAGGGATGTCACTCCAGAGGCTAAGCAGGGGTAGAGCCCTCACAGTGACAGTGTGGTCTCAGGACTCACAGGGTAACAGAAAGACCAGGGGTGTCTGGGTGTGGCAGAACTCCCAGGTATCGGAGCAGGCAAGCCAGCTACAGAGACAGATCTGAGGAGTGAGCTTTCAGATCAGGGTTACTTTAAACCATGATCCAAGGCACAGTCAGGACACTGCTCTTCAAGCAGTGGCACACAAGTGGCAGATCTGGAGAGACCCCCTCCAACCTCCTCCAGGAGGAGTGTCTCAGGAGCATAATGCAGGAATCTGCTGGGTTTGAAGACTCCAAATGGGCTGTACACCAGAGATAGAAATGCTTGTTCAGGGGCCGAGTGAACACAGAGTGCAACTGGAGACCAGGGAGACAGGAGGGACTAACTGCTCTTCTCTGAGGGCACACTGAGGAGTGGGGCTCCAAGCTCTTGGCTCCTCCCACCTGGAGACTGGGAGGCGGCCATTTTCATTCCCATCCTCCAAATCTCTACAGAAAAAAATCTCTATGGAAAGCATTGAGGGAACAAAACCTCCCCAGAGCCAGAGCAGATTACTTAGCCTGGTCCCTGACAAGGGCGGCACAATTCCACCTGGGGCAAAGACATTGGAGAATTATGGCAACAGGCCCCTCCCCAAGAAGATCAGCAAAAACATCTAGCCAAGACCAAGTTCACTGATCAGTGAGAACTACAGAACTCCAGAGCTGCAGAAAGCAACACAAAGAATTCATGTTTTTTTTCCCATGATCCTTTAGTCTTGCAAAGTTAAATTTCTTTAATTTAATTTTTTTCTTATTCTATTTTTTAACTGTTCCTCTTTTCTCTTTTACGTTGTTTAACTATTTTATCTTATCAATAACTTCATAAAAAGATCTTTTTAAATTTTCATTGTTATACTTTATCCCTTCATTGTATTTACCTTATTTTTTGTATACATACAGGTTTTTTGTCTTTAAAATTCTGGGATACAATTTCTTCAGATAGATCAAAATATACCCTAAATCTAGCTCCAGCCTGATCACATCCTCTCCTCTATTTTTTTTTTCCAACCAACTTCTCTAAACAGTTCCTTTTTTAGAATCTTTTTCAATTTTCTTCTTAACAGTCATATTCCAACCCTTCATCATGTTTACCCTTATTTTTGTATATATATAGAAGTTTTTCTTTCTTTGAATTTTGGGAGGTAGTTTCTTCTAAGAGATCAGAATACACCCCAAAATCAGGTTGGTGGCTCTGTTCTATTCACCAGTCTAAATATATGATTTTTTTATTCCCCCCCAATTCCTCCCCCTAATTTTGGGTCTCTTCTGATTTTGTTAGCGTATATTTTTCTGGGGTCTTTGCCACCCTTTTAGTATTTTACTCTCTCATTCATATATTCTTCTCTGGATAAAATGGCAAGGCCAAAAACTCACCACAAAAAAAAAAAGAACAAGAGGCAGTACTGATGGCTAAAGGACCTAATATGTTAGAACTAAAATTCAGAATGACAATGATGATTATCAAGGTGCTAGCATGGCTCAACAGAAGCATGGAAGATATTAGAGAATCTCTTTCTGGAGAAGTAAAATCCCTTTCTGGAGAAATAAAAGAACTAAAATCTAACCAAGCTGAAATCAAAAAGTCTATTAATGAGGTACAATAAAAAATGGAGGCTCTTACTGCTAGGATAAATAAGCCAGAAGAGAGAATGAGTGCTATAGAAGACCAAATAATGGAGAATAAAGAAGCTGAGCAAAAGAGAAACAACTACTGGACCATGAGGGGATAATTCGAGAGATAAGTGATATCAGAAGGCAAAATAATATTAGAATAATTGGGATCCCAGAAGAAGAAGAAAGAGAGAGAGGGGCAGAAGGTATATTGGAGTGAATTATACTAGAGAATTTCCCTAATTTGGTGGAGGAACAGGCATCAAAATCCACAAGGCACAGAGAATCCCACTCAAAATCAATAAAAATATGTCAACAACCTGTCATCTAACAGTAAAACTTAAAAGTCTTAGTAACAAAGAGAAAATTCTTAAAGCAGCTCGGGACAAGACATCTGTAACATAAAATGATAGAAATAGTAGATTGGCAGCAAACTTATCCACAGAGACCTGGCAGGCCAGAAAGAACTGGCATGACATATTCAGAGCACTAAACGAGACAATTTGGCAGCCAAGAATACTACATCCAACTAGGCTGTCACTGAAAATAGAAGAAGAGATAAAAAGCTTCCAGGACAAACAAAAATTAAAAGAATTTGCAAACACCAAACCAGCCCTAAGGGAAATATTGAAAGGGGTCCTCCAAGCAAAAAGAGAGCCTAAGAGTAGTAGACCAGAAAGGAACAGAGACAATATACAGTAACAGTCACCTTACAGGTAATACAACAGCATTAAATTCATATCTTTCAATAGTTACCCTGAATGTAAATGGGCTAAATGTCCCCAATCAAAAGACACACATCAAAATGGATTAAAAAATAAGACCCATCAATACGCTGTCTGCAAGAAACTCATTTTAGACTCAAAGACATCTCCAGGTTTAAAATGAAGGGGTGGAGGGGCGCCTGGGTGGCTCAGTGGTTAAAGCCTCTGCCTTCGGCTCAGGTCATGATCTCAGGGTCCTGGGATCGAGCCCCGCATCAGGCTCTCTGCTCAGCGGGGAGCCTGCTTCCTCCTCTCTCTCTCTGCCTACTTATGATCTTTGTCTGTCAAATAAATAAATAAATAAAATCTTAAAAAAAAAAAATGAAGGGGTGGAAAACGATTTACCATGCTAATGGACATCAAAAGAAAGGTGAGGTGGCAATCCTTACACCAGATAAATTAGATTTTAAGCCAAAGACTATAATAAGAGATAAGGAAGGCCACCTTATCATCCTTCAAAGGTCTGTCCAACAAGAATATCTAACAAGTATCTATGCCCCTAGAATGAGAGCAGTCTACTATATAAACAAATTAATAACAAAATCAAACAATGACATGGATACAATAATAGTAGGGGATGTAAACACTCAACTTACTGAAATGGACAGATCATCCAAACAAAAGATCAACAAGGAAATAAAGGCTTTAAATGACACACTGGAGCAGATGGACATCACAGGTATATTCAGAACATTCCATCCCAAAGCAAGAGAATACACATTCTTCTCTAGGGCACATGAACATTCTCCAGAATAGATCACATCCTGGGTCACAAATCATGTCTCAACCAGTACCAAAAGATTGGGACCATCCCCTACATATTTTCAGAGCACAATGCTCTGAAGCTAGAACTCATGCTCTGAAGCTAGAACTCAATCACAAGAGAACAGATGGAAAGAACTCAAATACATGGACGTTAAAGAGCATCCTACCAAAGAATGAAGGATTAACCAGGAAATTAAGAGGAATTGAAAAAATTCATGGAAACAAATGAAAATGAAAACACAACTGTTCAAAATCTGTGGGACACAGCAAAGGCAGTCCTGAGAGGAAAGTACACAGTGATACAAGCCTTTCTCAAGAAACAAAAAAGGTCTCAAGTACACAACCTAACCCTACACCAAAAGGATCTGGAGAAAGAACATCAAAGAAAGGCTAAACCCAGAAGGAGGAGAGAAATAATAAAAATCAGAGCAGAAATCAATGAAACAGAAACCAAAAGAATGGTAAAACAAATCAAAGAAACTAGTAGCTGGTTCTATGAAAGAATTAGTAAGAATGATAAACCCCTGGCCAGACTTACCAAAACTAAAAGAGAAAGGACTCAAATTAATAAAAACATGAATGAAAGAGGAGAGATCACAACCAACACCAAAGAAATACAAATAATTATAAGAACACATTATGAGCAATTATACACCAGCAAATTTGACAATCTGGAAGAAATGGATGCATTCCAGGAGACAAACTACCAAAACTGAACCAGGAAGAAAGAGAAAACCTAAACAGACCCATAACCAGTAAGGAGATTGAAGCAGTCATCAAAAATCTCCCAACAAGAGCCCAGGGCTTGACGGCTTCCCAGGGGACTTCTACCAAACATTTGAAGCAGAATTAATTCCTATCCCTATTCTCCTGAAACTGTTCCAAAAAATAGAAATGGAAGGGAAACTTCCAAACTCATTTGATGAAGCCAGCATTACACTGCTCTCAAAACCAGAAAAGGATCCCATCAAAAAGGAAAATTACAGACCAATATCCCTGATCAACATGGATGCAAAAATTCTCACCAAAATTCTAGCCAATAGGATCCAACAGTACATTAAAAGGATCATTAATCACAACCAAGTGGGATTTATTCCGGTCTGCAAGGTTGGTTCAACATCTGTAAATCAACCAAAGTGATACAATACATTAATAAAAGAAAGAACAAGAACCATATGGTACTCTCAATAGAAGCTGAATAAGCATTTGACAAAGTACAGTATACTTTCTTGATCAAAACTCTTCACAGTGTAGGGATAGAGGGTACATACCTCAATACCATCAAATCCATCTATGAAAAATTTATAATGAATATCATTCTCAATGGGGTAAAACAGAGTTTTCAGGAACACAGCAGAGCTATCCACTATCACCATTGCTATTCAATGTAGTACTAGAAGTCCTAGCCTCAGCAATCAGAAAACAAAAAGAAATAAAAGGCATCTGATTGGCAAAGAAGTCAAACTCTCACACTTTGTAGATGATGATATTTTTTAAATTTTACTTTTTTTCACTGTTCCAAGATTCATTGTTTCTGCACGATACCCAGTGCTCCATGCAATACATGCTCTCCTTAATACCCACCACCAGGCTCACCGATTACGCCACACACCCCACTCCAAAACCTTCAGTTTGTTTTTAAGAGTCCACAGTCTCTCATGCTTCATCTCCCTCTCTGTTTTCCCCCAATTCACTTTTCCTTTCCTTCTACTAATGTCCTCTGTGTAATTCCTTATGCTCCACAAGTAAGTA
This sequence comes from Mustela lutreola, assembly GCF_030435805.1. Taxonomy (NCBI): domain Eukaryota; kingdom Metazoa; phylum Chordata; class Mammalia; order Carnivora; family Mustelidae; genus Mustela; species Mustela lutreola. The sequence continues at coordinate 132,328,665 of NC_081294.1, read as the reverse complement.
AAACCATATAATAATAATATTCTCTGCTTGACTCATTTCAACCAGCATAATCTCCTCCAGTCCCTTCCATGCTGATAGAGAAGTTGGTATTTATCCTTTCTGAAGGAGGCATAACATTTTATTGTATACATAGACCATATCTTCTTTATCCATTCATCTGCTGAAGTGCATCTTGGCTCTTTGCACAGTTTGGCGATTGTGGCCACTGCTGCTATGAATATTGGGGTACAGATGGCCCTTTTCTTCAGTACATCTGTATCTCTGGGGTAAATACTCAGTGGTGCAATTCCTGGGTCATAGAGTAGCTCTATTTTTAAATTTTTGAGGAATTGCCACACTGTATTCAAAAGTGGGTGCGCCAATTTACATTCCCATCAACAGTGTAAGAGGGTTCCCCTTTCTACACATCTTCTCCAACACTTCTTGTTTCATCTTGTTAATTTTGGTCTTCTAACTGGTATAAGGTGGTATCTCAATGTGCGGTGTGGTGTTGGTATTGTTGTTGTTAAGATTTTATTTATTTATGTGACAGAGAGAGTGAAAGACAGTAAGAAAGGAAACATAAGTGGGGGAGTGGGATAGGGAGAAGCAGGCTACCCGACCAGCAGGGAGCCTGATGCAGGGCTCATTCCCAGGACACTGGGATCCTGACCTTAGCCGAAGGCAGACGCTAAATGACTGAGCCACCCAGGCGTCCCTCGATGTGGTTTTGTTTTGAATTTCCCTGATGGCTAATGCTAATGAACATTTTCTTGTGTGTCTGTTAGCCATTTGTATGTCTTCTCTGAAGAAGTGTCTGTTCATGTCTTCTGCCCATTTTTTGATGTGATTATCTGTTTTTTGGGTGTTGAGTTTGAGGAGTTCTTTATAGATCTTTGATATCAGCCCTTTGTCTATAGTGTTATTTGCAAATATCTTCTCCCATTCCGTGGGTTGCCCTTTTGATTTGCTGAGTGTATCCTTTGCTGTGCAGAAGCTTTTGATCTTGATCAAGTCCCAAAAGTTCATCTTCACTTTTGTTTCCTTTGTGGAACAACCAAAAGACTCCACTCCAAAACTGCTAGAACTTATAGAGGAATTCAGTAAAGTGTCAGGAAATAAAATCAATGCAAAGAAATCAGATGCACCAAGAGCAAGACAGAAAAAAGAGAAATTCAGTAGACGATCTCATTTACAATTGCACTCAAAACCAGAAGATAACTAGGAATAAATCTAAGCAAACAGGCACAGAATCTGTATTAATAAAACTAGACAAAAAATAAATGGAAAAATGTTCCATGCTCATGGATAGGAAGAACAAATATTGTGAAAATGTCTTTGCTACCTTAAGCAATCTACACATTTAATGCAATCCCTATCAAAATACCATCAATTTTTTTCAAAGAAAGAGAACAAATAATCCATAAATTTATTTGGAATCAGAAAAGACCCTGAACAGCCAGAGGAATGTTGAAAAAGAAAACCAAAGCTGGCATCACAATTCCAATCTTCAAGCTCTATTACAAAGCCATAATCATCAAGACAGTATGGTACTGGCACAAAAAACAGACACATAGATCAATGGAACAGAATAGAGAGCACAGAAATGAACACTCAGCTCTATATTCAACTAATATTCAACAAAGCAGGAAAGAATGTCCAGTGGGGGGAAAAAAAAAGTCTCTTTGACAAATGGTGCTGGGAAAATTGGACAGCGACATGTAGAAGGATGAAACTGGACTACTTCTTTACACCACACACAAAAATAGACTCAAAATGGATGAAAGACCTCAATGTGAGACACGAATCCATCAAAATCCTTGAGAAGAACACAGCCTGCAACCTATTTGACCTCAGCCACAGCAACTTCCTCCTAGAAACATTGCCAAATGCAAGCGAAGCAAAGGCAAAGAAGAACTATTGGGACTTCAACAAGATCAAAAGCTTTTGCACAGCAAAGGAAGCAGTCAACAAAACCAAAAGACAACTGACAGAATGGGAGAAGATATTTGCAAATGGCTTCAGATAAAGGGCTAGAATCCAAAATCTATAAAGAAATTATTAAACTCAACACCCAAAGAATAATCCAATCAAGAAATGGGCAGAAGACATGAACAGACATTTCTGCAAAGAAGACATCCAGATGGCCAACCGACAAATGAAAAGATGCTCAACATCCCTTGGCATCAGGGAAATACAAATCAAAACCTCAGTGAGATACCACCATACCAGTCAGAATGGCTAAAGTTAATAAGTCAGGATAAGACAGATACTGGTGAGGATGTGGAGAAAGGGGAACCCTCCTACACTGTTGGTGGAAATCCAAGCTGGTGTAGCCACTCTGGAAAACAGTATGGAGGTTCCTCAAAGAGTTGAAAATAGAGCTACCCTATGACCCAGTAATTACACTTCTGGTTATTTACCCTAAGGACACAAATGTAGTGATCTGAAGGGGCTTGTGCACCTGACTGTTTATAGCAGCAATATCCACAATAGCCCAACTATGGAAAGAGCCTCGATGTCCATCAACAGATGAATGGATAAAGAAGAGGTGGTATATATGTGTATACACACACACACACAATGGAATACTATGCAGCCACCAAAAAAACCCCTGAAATCATGCCATTTGCAATGATGGGGATGGGAACTAGAGGGTATTATGCTGAGTGAAATAAGTCAATTAGAGAAGGACAATTATCATATGATCTCTCTGATATGAGGAATTTGAGAGGCAGGGCAGGAGTTCATGGAGGGACAGGGAGGGGAAAAATAAACAAGATTGGTCCAGGGAGGGAGACAAACCATAAGAGACTCTTAATCTCAGGAAATAAACTGTGGGTTGCTGGGGTGGGGGCGGGAGGCTAGATAGGGTGGTTGGGTTAAGGACATTAGGGAGGGTATGTGCAATGATAAGTGCTATGAATCATGTAAGAGTGATGATTCACAGACCTTTATCCCTGAAGCAAATAATACATTGTATGTTAATAAAAAATAATTTGCCTAGGGTCAATCATTAACAGTCAGATCTGGTAATTGTGGTAGGTAATCAAACTTGGCAAAAAACAATTGGACTGCAAAGTAATAAGATGCATTTTATGATGATTGAAAATTTATCCTGAAGCCACTTCCAAAAGAATTTAGTTTTTTTAATTTCGAGGAAAATACAGCATTGTTAAATTTTTCCCTCTAAACTCTTCTTTTTTTTATTAATTGAAATATAGTCAAAATACATCTCAGTGTCAAGTGGGCAACATATCTCCAAGATGATCTTGATAAAAGCTTGCTAATAAGCTTTTATCATTATTAGCATTGAGATTGGTCTTATTAATCTACAGAAATAGCCTTATGGCTTATTTCTTCCCTTGATCTGGGGAAGAATCCAGAAAGTTTCTGGAAAGAATACCAGAAGGAATGAATGACATCCATCAGACCTCCTTATAAAGTTACAAGTAGAAGGTTTTCAAAAGTTAGCCTGCCTCAGAATCACCTGGAGAATTTGAAAAATAAGATTGATGGCTCTCACCATCACTGATGTAGTAGGTCCGGCATTCGGCCCAAGAATTTGCATTTCTAATAAACTTCCAGGTGATACTAATGCTGCCAATCTACAGTCCCATTATGCCATTACTACTACTAATAGTTTGCTCTTTATTTAGGTCCTCCCTGGTAACTTTCTCTTCTTCGTATAGTATTTTAGCAGGATATACCTGGTCTTCTAGATTGTTTACTAAAAATAAAACATAATCTGAGGATGTATGAGGGCTAGTTGGAGAAAAGTAAGTAGTCACATAAAATAGTTTTTCAATGAAATTAATGAGCCATAGAATGGGTTGGTATACATTGCCCCAATTCCAAATGGCATACATTGCCTGGAACTTGGCTGTTAATCCAAGACCAAAACTTATCCAAATGTGAAAAAAGGACACTTTTTGAAGCTGTATAGGATGAATTCAAGACTCTTAATAAATACTAATTTGTGCAGGTTTCTGCCTGTATCTTTTAAATTATTATAACAGTTTGGTGTTGTATAATTGTGATAATTTGCATGAATTAGCTTTGACAACTCATCTTTTGAGTTAAGACAAGTGGCTTCTCAAAGTCACATGGTTTAATAGCTATATTACTCAAACCAGCAGTCAAGTTTTCAGATATTCTGGTTTTGCATTTTTGCCAATTATTTGTCCAGTCAAAGGCTAGGAAAAGATACTTAACTCAGAAATAACATGGGGAAAATCAGGTCTACAATTTAGTACGTTCTAGAAGTTCCTATTTTCTTTGAAGAACACAGAGAATCCTTATAAATGCTCTGTGAAATTATTTTAACTATGACATTTTATAAGACTATACTATGCCAATTGCACTATTGGGTATTTACCCTAAAGATACAAATGTAGTGATCCAAAGGGGCACATGCACCCGAATGTTTATAGCAGCAATGTCTACAATAGCCAAACTATGCAAAGAACCTAGATGTCCATCAACAGATGAATGGATCAAGAAGATGTGGTATATATACACAATGGAATACTATGCAGCCATCAAAAGAAATGAAATCTTGCCATTTGCGACAACATGGATGGAACTAGAGCGTATCATGCTTAGCGAAATAAGTCAAGCAGAGAAAGACAACTATCATATGATCTCCCTGATATGAGGAAGTGGTGATGCAACATGGGGGCTTAAGTGGGTAGGAGAAGAATCAATGAAACAAGATGGGATTGGGAGGGAGACAAACCATAAGTGACTCTTAATCTCACAAAACAAACTGAGGGTTGCTGGGGGGAGGGGGTTAGGGAGAAGGGGGTGGGATTATGGACATTGGGGAGGGTATGTGCTTTGGTGAGTGCTGTGAAGTGTGTAAACCTGGTGATTCACAGACCTGTACTCCTGGGGATAAAAATATATGTTTATAAAAAAAAAAAAAAAAAGACTATACTATGCCAGACATTACAATGTTTCTATGTACATGATGCAGATGATCTTATATATGTAGGAACCCATTTTAATCTCTATAAACCTACTAGGTGATTGTAAGTCCAGTTTATAGATAAAAAAAACTGAAGTTTAGATTGATAGTTTACCCATTCTCTACATCTTTACATAGGAGATCAAGTATTAAAGTTGGTGAAGAACACAGACTGTACACAGAACACCAAACTGTACTTAACATTGTGAAAAGATAAATGAAAGCTTAAAAGGGGGTATAAAAATCTCGGTTATTTAAAGTTTTCAACCTATATAACCCTGATGATAGGTATTATTTTAACTCTACACTGAAGTCATATTAAATTGATTATCAGCCCCAAATCTTTCTGTGATTGATATGAAAACAAATCTCTTTCTCAATGGGCAAGATAAAGCAGAACTAATAACTTTAATGATTATTATTTCCAGTCAATGTAAGTAATTCCTGTGGATAACCTGATTCTTTAGATATGACCTCCAAAGCACAAGCATGAAAGCAAGGATCAACACGTGAGACTACACCAAACTAAAAAGCTCCTGTACATCAATTAATCAATAAATTTTAAAAATGAAAGAACCTGTGAAATAGGAAAAAATATTTGCAAGCCATATATTGGACAAGGGGCTAATATCCAAATGTATAAAGAACTCCTGCAGCTCAATAACAAGAAAAACAAATAATCCATTTTTTTTAAATGGGCAGAGGAACTAAATAGACAATTTTCTGAAAAGACATCCATATGGCTGGAAGTACACGAAATGGTGCTCAACATCCCTAATCACCAGGGAAATGCAAATCAAAACCACAATGAGTTTTCATCTCACAGCAGTTAACTAACACTGCAGTGGTAATTATATTGCAATATATAAATATGTCAAATCAATGCATTGTCTACCTTAACTTACAACTTGTTATAGGTTTATTATAGTTTAGTAAAAATATTCCATCCACATATCACATACAAAAAGTTCTATCTTTTCTTGTGAATTACATTTTAAAGAGTCCAAAAATGAATTACAGAATGTGTGACTGTACAATACTTATAGAGCATAAAAATCACATTATGTCCCCTGTGCATTAACTCAACAATCATGAACAAAGGACATACCCGACATTTTGCTTCAAACAATCTGAAACAATTCTTAGATCGATACGGTTTGCATAAAGAATTCCATGAAAACAATAACATTTTAAATCCTTTAATAACTACATTGTCTTCTTTAACAATTTCTGATTTGCAAAACCTGTAATATCTTTTGAACAAATTTGGTGGCTTAGTCTAGAAAATTCACAAATAAAGGAAAATTTTCTTTTCATGACTCTTATAGGCCCTGCTATCTTCTCAAGATCATGCATTTAATGGTATCATAAAATAACAGTCTCATTTCACTAAAAGACATGTAATGCAAAATTTCTGAAGTAACTATGCAAGAGAAATAAGAAATATAGGGGGAAATGGCATGATTATTACAATGTGTATTAGTCCACTCAGGCTGCCGTAAAAAAATACCAGACTGGATGGCTTAAACAACAAATTTATTTTCTCATACTTCTGGGGACTAAAAAGTCCAAGTCAAGATTCAGCCAGTGGGGTTCCTGGTGACAGCTCTCTTCTTGGCTTGCAGAGGGCAGTCTTCTCCCTTTGTCCTCATATAGCATTTTCTAGATGCATGTACCTAGGGATTGATCTGTCTCTCCCTGTCTGTCTACTCTTTTAAGACCCCCATTGTATTAGAATAGGATCCTACTCTTACACCTCATTTAACCTTAGGTAGCTCCTAAGAGCCTAATCTCCAAATGCGGACACATTCTAAGTTAGCGTTTCAACATATGAAATGTGGGGGCTGGATGGGGGAACAATTCAGACACAGGGTGTAACTCTAGAATGATCTTAAAGAAAATATATACAGTTCTCAAATAAGGGATAGTTAGGTTCTAAACACTGACTAGACATATAAATATACAGTTTACACTTTTGGTATTATTTCTCAATAATAACTTTTTGTTTTAAAAGACAGGAGGACCTAAAATTAAGGCATTTGATTTATACCCATGATCACTGTTTGATCGTTGACCAACAAAATGTTGGTCTGACAAAATCAGACACACCAAACACGTTTATAGGCATATGGATTGGTTTCCGTGGTTAAAGTGAAAACAGTGTTCCATATGCTCTACGTACAACTTCATGCTGCCTTTTAGTACTGGTTCATTTTGGGGTTATTCATTCTCGGCCCCTGTCTAAACAGAATGCCTGATACGCAATGAATTTTCAGTTAGCAAAGACTATTTAGCTACTCAGAAGCTAAATAGTTCCTCCAGAAGCTTATTACCAGTCTATAGAGTTGAGATGAATTAATAACGTGGTCCAAAATTAACAATATATTGTACACTCTCCTACACAAGCAGCACTTGTGTGCAGAAAGACCTCATGAAACAAATACAGACAGGGATATGCAGAAACATGTAAATGTATTCTCTGGCCTTTCAAAGATTGGACAACTCAGGTCTTAAACAGAAGAAAAAGGCTGCCTGGGAACAGGGCTTTCTCAGATCACTGTGTCTCTACTCTTTGTCCACTTATAGTGATTATTCAACTAAAAGTGACCAAGTCCTCCAAGAGGAATGAAGGAATTGCAAATATTCCCCTCCGTTCAGGGGCACTCGAAGACACAGAAGGTAAATTAAAGAGGTAACGGGACACAGCAAAGAGATGGCTCAACTTACAGTAAGAAAACCACATTTCTGCTAAAAATATAGTTTTGTTCACGATCCTATTTCATTTTAAATTACCATATTACACTAATATCGAATGCTTCTCCCAGTTCTCTTGTTGGAATACTTGTATTATTCACCTGTCACACTGTATCATAATTATCTGTTTACTTGTCAAGCTTCCCTAGCAGACTGGCAGCTCTTTGAGGGCAGAGACTATGTCTTTGTCATCACTGTAGCTTCTGAGTTTGTCAAGAAGCTGTCATGTAATGGGTATTAGTCAATTAATATTGCATAAATGAAAGAATGAATATATGCTCCTCCAACTATGATTTTTAAAGACAGTCAAGAATTTGCCTCCCCATCAGCATCTTAACCTTTCTAAATTTATCTAAAAATCAATTTTAAAAGAAAAAGAAAAACTTATATGATGCCAAGAACTGATATTTCAAGTTTTACTACAAAGGAAACTGATACAGCAGTTTTAAAAAGCCTTGAACAGCAAAACTTATAAATGGAAATGATGATACCACTGTGATGACTGCAAAGGGTCTAGCAGATGTTGCTTTGATAAAAATGCTGTATTGCTGTGTTAGAAGGAGCTTATGAAATCATATATACACAAGTTTCAAGATCTATGTAACTGTCAAACACAAGACCAACTTTTTCGTGTAACTAGATTGAGACTGACATTATTTCTGGAGACACAAATACCATACTTTCATATTAACAACTACAGAGACATTTAAAACAAAATGATCTTTTAAAAAATCAACATTACAACAATTACCGTAAAAACGAAGGTAACAATGAAGTCAGAAAATGCATTTAAGACTCCACCATCACGACTCTAATAGGTAATACCATTTCCCATGTTCAGCAAAGTGAGCAATCAGTGAGTTAAGTATGCAGAGTCTTTTCCTTAAGAAAGGTGGGTAAGGGGAAGCAGTGCTTCATAAGTTAGGTTGTATTTGGCATTTATTTCCATCCGCACCTCTGTCCATTCAATGTCCTATCAAGACAAAAATATCTCTTTGAACAAACCTCTCCAGTATGCACACTACTGATGGAGTGCCTTCACATTAACACAACACAGGCCACAAAGAGGGCAACCTTGGGAAAGACTTTCTGGAAATCACATTAATTAAAGAAAAGTTGTTTTAAAAATGAAACCTTTTACTTTGAAACAAATGAGTCAAAAAGCAAAGGATGGGGCTTTAAGTACCTCCTTAAAATGAACTCAATGGGTAGGGCTTCAGATTTAGCCTTAAAGTAAGTAAATAAAATTTTAATTCCCACAGATTGAACTTGCCAATCAACATACCCCTGCTATGAAAAGCCAATAAGCAATTCCCCGTTTCTCCACAAGCACTCTCTCTACATTTAATCACAAGGCCAGCTGAGTTTTATTGATCTCTGGGACCATTATCTTTGTTATCATTATTTTTACTAACCTAATTTGTTAAACTTTTTTAAGCAAGCCTACATTACTGTAGGATCTCTATATTTAAGAAGCTCACAATCATTAGCATCTTCACGATAAATACAATAACAGCATTATATTAGCACTATGAATTTAATGTCAAGAACAGAGAAGAGAATGATTAATTTTTACTGCGCCAAAACATAAATGTTCAAAACTCAAAAACATTGTAAAAATAATAGTCAAGTAAAGAATATAACGGGTCTCTGAATTATGGCTTGAGCAGAAGAACAGGCTGACACTGAAGATTTAAAATCAGCACAACCAGATGAGCAACTGGGTATGGCAGATAAGGGAAGATAGCCCAGAAATCTAGTCTGCACAAATGATGATAGTTCAGATGGCAGTTTCATGAGCCATGGATCAAGAAATGAAATCAGGAAAAGTCATCAAGGTGTGGTTCTCTTCTACATGATTTTACTTTGAGACACCCAAATCCAGGTGTTGATATCTGCAGGCAATTATTACGGGATGAAAGCTTATAGGATTGGTAAGAGAATGGCAGCATAACACATGTACAGAGGGACAGAAAAGGAGAATCAAAAGAGAAAACGGAAAGCAAATTTTCAAAAGTTCAAATTCTAGTGGATTGTGAAATGGGACTTTGCTTTTTCTCCCGTCCAAAGTGGATTCTCCTCCTCACCTTGAATCTTGGCTTGCCCTGTTACTTAATGTGAAAATAAATTGTGGCAGAAGTGGTACCGTGCCAACTACCAAGACCAAACCTCAAGAGACCTTGACATTTTCATCTTTGCCATCTTGGAACAGTACCCTGAGATTATGAGGCTGTTAAGAAGCCTGGGATTAAAGACTAGCCTTTTAAGCGGCTTCAGCAGAAACCACCCTTTAACTTGCCAGCTGGGTGTAAACACAAGCAAGAGCCCAAGCTAAATCAGCAGGACGGCTCAGGCAACCCACAAAAATCATGAGAAATCATAAACACTGTTTTAAGACACTAGGTTATTTGTGGTGTCTATTATACAGCAGTAAATAAAGTGAGAACCAAGAGGGGTCTGGACCCTGGAAAAAGCAAAAAAGAGAAGATAGCTCCCATAAAAAGTAATCAGAATTTTCAAAAAGTAGCAGAGGTTTCACATGGGCTGAAAGCAGGAAACAGGTTACTAAAGCTAGTAAGGAGAAGTCATCTTGGATACTTGTAAGTTCAATTTCAGTAAGGTGGTCCGGGTAGAAGCCTTGTTCCATGGGTTTCAAATGAGTCACTGATGAGAAAAATCAATGTGGTATGACAAATTATTCTTATAAGTTACTTTATAAGAGAAAAAAAGAGATGAGTTATTAAAGACTAAAGGAGAAGAGGAGTTGAATGAAAGCTTTGGCTATTATTGTATAAGATAAGGATGGAATGGCTGAGGAAAAAGACTGTAAGGGAACAAGAAAAATATTTTTTAAAAAAATTTTTTAAAATAGAGAAAATTAATATATCAAACGCCTAAGGGAGGTGAGATGCCACAATAATATACCACAGACTAGGAGGCTTAAACAACAAACATTTGTGTCTCACGGTTCTGGAGGCTGCAAAGTCAAAGTTCAAGGCCCCGGCCAACACAGTGCCTGGTGGAAACACTCTCCTGGGAACACCTTCTTGCTGTATTCTCACATGGCAGAGAAACAGAGTATGTGTCTCTTTGTCTTTTGATACAGACATGAATCTCATTATGGAGGCACCCTCATGACCTCATTTAAACCTAATTACCTCCTTAAGGCCCCACTTCTTAATACCATCCCACAGGGACTAGGGTTTCAACATATGAATTTTGGCAGTGGGGGAGACACAAACGTGCAGTCCATAACAATGAGTTCACCAGAGAAAAAACGAAAAATCAAAGAACCCAGGAGGAGAGTTGATTCGAGCTGGCATAAGAGAGAAAGATGGAGGTTAGGAGAGGTAAAAATAATTGTTGAGAGAGTGCACCAGGGTTTCTTACTTATCCAGGTTCTTAGTAAAAGAAGCAAGATCACCTGCTGAGGTGGGAGGAAACAGTAAATAGTTTAACAGCTTGAGAGAAAAATGGCAAACTTTGGAAAAAGCTGTGTAAAATGGGGAGCAAAATCAAATAGACATGAGAACTATTATTTCAAGCAAAATGGTGAATATCTGTAATCATAGAAGTTGTAGTCAGTGAGAAAAATGGCCATTTTGTCATTTAAATAGACAATAAGGACAGCATTTTTTAAAAATAAATTTCATGTATTAATAAACACAATAAAGTAATGTTAAAAGAGAGGCACACTTGGGGTTGGGTGGCTTAGTTGGTTAAGCATCCGACTCTTAATCTCAGCTCAAGTCTTGATCTCAGGGTTGTGAGTTCAAGATCCGAGTTGGGCTCCACACTGGGTGTAGAGGCTACTTTAAAAAAAAGGGGGCAGGTACACTTTATTTCATCCATGAGTACAGGATTGTCCTTTTAATCTCCTGGTTTCTGTCTTAATACCCACCAAAGATGGTATGTGCATCACAAACGTATGAAATGATGTATGAATGTATGAAAACATATGAAATGATGCCTAAAAATGATGCTTAACCTCATTAGCATTAGGGAAATGCAAATTAACCATACAATGAGATTACCTTTACATAACCATGAGAATGATGAACAGTAACTAATTTACATTTTTTTCAATTGACAAAGCAAGCATTGGCAAGAATTTAGAGTGAATAGAATTCTCATGCATTATTGGTGGGTCTGCAAAATGTTATAGTCATTTTGGAAATGTATGCTGAAGAGGCACCTGGGTGGCTCAGCAGGTTAAAGCCTCTGCCTTCGGCTCAGGTCAGGATCCCAGGGTCCAGGGATAGAGACTCACATCGGGTTCTCTGCTCAGCAGGGAGCCTGCTTCCCCACCCCCCTCTCTGCCTACGGTGATCTCTGTCTGTCAAATAAATAAATAAAATCTTAAAAAAAAAAAAAGAATGTATGCTAAAAAGGATTAATTTTTATTTATCTGCATATAAATGATCCCTCCAAACGTATGACCAAAACAATGTAAAATGCCTTTTCAAAATAAAATACTACAAAGACTGTTGTCTTGTACTACTTTGGGCCCAAACATAAAGGACCACTATACTAATATATTAATACATGTATTTTAGGATGTAAACTATTATTATTTCAAAACCCCATTGAACAAATATCAATAAATATGTAATTAAAACTGTTTTTCATATCCTAAATGAAATAAAGTTAGAGATTACTTCTCAATTTTCCAATTACCTATCTATAAAAGAAGGTGAACTAGAGCTTTTCCAATAATAATGGCATTTGCTTAGCACAACATAGTATATAAAGCGTAGATTCCATACTGGTTTAATTTTATTCAATACCAAAGTTAAACTTTTAAAACAAAGGATTGCAGACAAGTTTTACCAAAGCTTTTCCTCTACAGACTTGCTGAGAATCAGTATATTTCTTTAATGATCTTAACTCAGGGGGGTGAGCTTTCTGCCATACACACAGCACAATTACCTTATTTCCCACCATGTATTTATATACGTTCAGTTCCAGACCACCATAAAAGTGTGGATACCACAATAAAGCAAGTCAAACTAATTTTTGGTTTCCCGGTGCATATGAAAGTTTTGTTTATACTGTACAGTAGTCTAGTAAGTGAGCAATAGCAGTATGTCCAAAAACAAATGTACATACCTTAATTAAAAAAATGCTTTCCTGCTACAAAATGCTTATCATCATCTTATCCTTCACTGAATCACAATCACTGATTATGGACCAGCATGACAAATATAATAATGACAAATCTGAAATATTGCAAAAATCACTAAAATGTGTCACAGAGACATGAAGAGAGCAAATGCTATTGAAAAAATGGCACCAAAAGACTCCCTGGATGCAAGATTGCCAGAAACTTTAATTTGTAAAAAATGCAGCTATCTGCGAAGCACAAAAAAAAAGCAAGATATACTTGCACTCTCCTGCTTAGTGCTGTGTGTTCAGCAGCTGCGGCATCTCTTCACCATTAAAACTTTTGCTGGAAAACCCCACCTGTAAAGCTCCAGCACACACTGCGCTCTGGCAACGCTATTACTGCCTTTCATCCCTTTATTCTTTTTTTTTTTTTTTTTTAAGATTTTACTTATTTATTTGACAGAGAGAGACAACAACAAGAGAGGGAACACAAGCAGGGGGGTGGGAGAGGGAGAAGCAGGCTACCCGCCAAGCAGGGAACCCGATGCAGGGCTCTATCCCAAGACTCTGGGATCATGACCTGAGCTGAAGGCAGAAGCTTAAAGCCTGAGCCACCCAGGTTTCCCTCATGCCTTTATTCCTGTGGATGTAATGACTTCTCACTTCGTTGAGTTTCTGGACAACTAACCATCGCCCGTTTGCTCACTTAATCCTGCCCATGATTCTATTAGCCATCTAATAGAATTTATTTAACTTAGTCACTTTATTTAAACTTAGTCACTCCATTTAAGCCATCTGGGTGGAACTGTGTTTTCTACCAGGCCTACACACATACATCACACACAAGATATATCACCCATACATATGCACTATGATACTTCATTACATAAATATACCAACCAACATCAAGTTTCAAAAGACAGTAACCAAATGGTCATAACTACTAATTGCTTCAAGGGTTCAAAGCAGACAGATCCCAAACCCATGTACTCTGTGTGTGTGTGTTTGTGTGTGTCTATCTAACAGACATATTACAAAGAGAAACTGCCAACACTACCATGTTTTGTCATATAAACTTTAAAATATTTTAAAGAGAATTTATAATCAATGCTTTAAATAATATTTTGTAGCTTGTTTGTTCAGTTAAGGGCATGGTGTAAGCATATTACTATAACTAACTAACACAAAAACATATTTAATAGGCTGCATGACATTCAATTATGTGAATTTATAATCATTTATCTGTTCTTTTTTGCAGAGATTTGGATTATTTCTAAATCTTTACTATTGTTTTCAATGCTTTGGTGATGATCCCTGAACTTCTAGTATTTCTTTAGAATATATTCCTGGAGGTAATGTCACTGGGGAATGGATATGACTCTTGAAACCACTGATAGTGATACCCAATAAAATGTTCCATGACTGTGAAAAGGTTCTATATCTGCTGTGTGCAATATGTAGCCCTTAGCCCAATGTGCTCATTGAGCACTTGAAATGTGGTGAATGAGACTAGGGAAATAAATACTGAATTTACATAGCCGATGTGTCTAGTGGCTATTTAGTATTGCACAGCATAGCACTTGCTGCCTAATTCATGCCTACTTATCATACAGAAAAGTTGCAGCAATTTACATTTCATCAGCAGACAATGAGAGTGCCCCTGTCCTCAGACATTTATTATGGCATTTATTGTTTTCCAATATTTGTCAGTTTGTTAAGAAAAGACAGAGTGTAATTGCTTTTTTATTTATATTTTTTTGGGAATGCTCAGGTTAAATCTTTTTTTCCATGTATTGTTTTTCCTTCATAAATTTGTTTGCCCACTTTTCTAGGAGAGAATAAATTTGTTTTTCTTAAAACATATATACTCTATATGTTAAATAATTAATGCCTGCCATATCTGCTGCAAATAATTTTCTAATTGTGACTTTTGACATACAAGAATTTTCTATTTTAATGCAAGCTTACTGATCTTCTGTTTGTGTCTGTATTGCAAGCCAATTTAGATAAGATCTCAAGTCGACTTTACATAATTTATTCATCATCTTTATGAATACAAAAAGTTAAGAAGAAATAGTGGACTTATGCTTTAAAACCTTACCCCTGCCTCAAACACATAGTAATGGTGGATTAAATATAAAAAGAAATAATCAAAAAGGCTGTGCAGGACTCAGAAACAAAATAAAGACTTTGAAAAATAAAGACACAAAGCATTGAGTAGAGTTGATGCTACACACTTGATGTGCTTCTGTGTTATGTGTCATGAATTTGACTATTATAATAAAGGCCTTTCTCCTACTTAGTAAAAGGAACTAAAAAGAGATCCAGGATCCCTGCTTAAAACAGCAAATACACAATTCAAAGAGGTGGAAACCAGAAGGGTCTCTAATTACCAGGGGATACAATTGAAATTATTACCTATCAGAAGAGCAAAACTAGTAAGCATGGTCTAGATGTAAAGAAATAGGAATTCCTTCACCCTCTTTTTTTTTTTTTTTAAGATTTTATTTATTTATTTGACAGACAGAGATCACAAGTAGGCAGAGAGGCAGGCAGAGAGAGGGAAGCAGGCTCCCTGCTGAGGCTTGATCCCAGGACCCTAAGACCATGACCTAAGCCGAAGGCAGAGGCTTTAACCCACTGAGCCACCCAGGTGCCCCTCCTTCACTTTCTTGATGGGAGTATAAGTTGACACAAACACAGGGGAAAACAACTTTAGCAACATCTAACTAAATTTAAGCTGTGCATATCCTTTCATCTTGCTCCTCTACCTTCGGATAAAAGAGACCCAGGTATCCCACATCTAGACAAGGATGCTCTCTATGCATTGTTTGTGTTAGTGAAAATTAAAAGCAAAATTTTTAAAATCAAAATATTCATTAACAGGAACATGTATGAATTGTTATATCCTTGAAATTTAAAAACAGATTTAAAAGTTGAAACCAGTTAAAATAAATGAACCAGAGCTTCCCTATTAATATGAGCAAACAAAAGTTTAAATAGTAAGTAAAAAAGCAAGTTGCAGAATGATAAACATAGCAAAATCTTAATAACATGCAATAAGTGTAAAACTTAAAAACAAACAATGCTTATAGATAGTACAAATAATATAGTAAGGCTATAGTATAAAAATACAAGGAAAGATAAATCAGAGACGTAGGTAACTCTGGAGCTAGAAAAGTGAATAGAATCAAGGAAGTCTTCAAGTTTGTCCATATTGTTTCAATTCTTATTTCTAAAAAATTTTAAGTATGGCAAAATGTTAGAAAAAAATTAAAATGACTTTGGATATGGGTACCTAGGATTTAATTCTCTGTATTTTCCCATACTGGAAATAATTTATATTACAAAATGAACAAGAACGAACCTACAAAGAATCCTCCAAAAGCCTTTTCCAAATAAAATGTATACAAACCACATAAGCAATTTAAGTGGACTTCTGGTAACAAACAAGATGGAGAAATTCTGGTAACAAACAAGATGGAGAACTCCACTATCATCTATTGCTCCTACAACCAAAAGTCTGGACAAAACAGAGAACCAATTACCTGAGGACACAAAAAAGTTAACAATGAAAGGCAGACTGGGAAAGAGACACAAAACTTAACAAAAACTCATGACAAGGATGAGTTTGCTGGTTATTCTTCCTCTGTTATCTCCTGACTTTGATAGAGAGGAAATACATAACAGTAAAGGGCACCAAAAAAAAAAAAAAAAAAAAAAAAAAAAAAGAGAGAGAGAGAGAGAGAAAGAAAAAAGAAAAATTGAGAGAAACCCTGCCTTCCTGGCCAGGGAACCAGGAAAATAGACCTCTCTTAGCTGAAGAGTAGAGAGAGCGTCTCCCTTCTTTTTCCCCTCTTCTTCTTTCCCTGCAGATCAGCCCCGGAATGTGACTGCAGTCACAGGTGTACACTGCAGTGGGGGCGAAGAGGGGAGCACCTAAACACCCAAAGAGAAACAGGAAAAGACAATCTGGTGGTTCCAAAAGTGCTGGGGGTATATCCTGATATTTTCTTCTCTTGTTTTTCTCTTGCTCTTAACCCAACCATGACCCTGGTTAAGTGGAACCGCACAGCGGCAGAAACAGCTGAAACTCCAAGAGAAACCCCTCTTCACAGTTGGAAAAATGGAAGAAATGGAAATAAGAGACTATGGCAGTCATCTTGAAGAGAAGATGATCCCATAATTTTGTATATGACACAACACAATATTAGGAGGTGTATGTCCATGGCATTTCTACACATTTCAAACTATCTTTTCAAGAACGTTATATAGCAGACAGCATTAGAAACTAGGGATGGTCTCCCCTTATGATTTGTGGGGAAGGAGCACTGATACAAAGTTCAGGCTGCCTGCTACACCATGACTAAGGGACTGTCTACATCCCTCCAGCTGGCTGTTTCTCTACCAACCAAGTTCATGGAAGTGTGGCAAACAAACCTGGCAGCATCCCAGCATGCTGCTCTTCAAAACTGTTTGACCACTTGAAACACAAATCCCATGCTCACCCTCAGGTTGTACATATGCTAGAATTCCATTTATATGAGATTCTGGAAAAGGCAAAATGATAGGGACAAAAAAAACAGGTCAGTATCTGCCAAGGGCTAAAGGGAAAGGTTGACTACAAAGGGCGAGCACAGGAGAATTTTGTGAATTGAAAAAAAAAGTGCTGGATCTTGATTTCTGTAGTGCTTACATGATTCAAAATATTTGTCAGAATTCAGAGAACTGTATACTAAAAAGAGTGAATTTTACTATATTAAGTAAATTAATTTAAAAATAGTAAATACATATAAAAACATAAATTTAAAATTTGTATTTTTAAACTTCAAAAAGCAGCTTGGAAGTTCACATTTAGTAAAAAATCTAAAACCTTCACCCAAGAAATGCTATGCTTCATAGATCACGTAATATAGAACCAACATGAAAACACTAATAAACTAATTTTGGTAGTGACAGAATAGCAGGAATTTCACAAATTTAGGATAATCTTGTTATTTGGTGTTCCTTCTTCTAGATCAGATGTCCTATTGTTTGTTTTCTTTTTTATGTGTTAAATATAGAAAAAAAAAACTAATATGACTTCCCCTTCTAATCCCCTTATCTAAGTTGGATTCCTTATCCTATTTTTTTTTAATCTTAACCTTTCACTAACTTTCCTTTTTTATAGAGACTGGATTTTACTCCTTAAGAATTTATACCAAATCTGACGCAGCTCTGCAAAATTGTTTCTAGCTATAGCTTCACCTCAATTCATACTACCAATTTTATTTAATATCACTATTGCTTAGTGTTCATCAAGCATCCCCACAATGTACAGGGCACAAAATGATATTTAAATGTCAAATATCAAGCTCAAAGGTCCTGTCCTTTTACTCGCCTTCAAAACTGTCTCAAGTTTGACATTAAGATTTCGATATAAAGACAGATAGCTTTGAGTTTGGGGGCAATATATTTCACTCAACTATTTAATACCAGAGGAACATGCTCATTTCGATTTGAGATATATGAAAAGGGAAAAGAACTAAAATTATTCAGTCAAAGAAAGAGAAAAATTTGAGATGATTTAATATATTTCTGTGGCTAAGCTATAGTTGGAGGGCTTGAAATTGCTTAGATTTTTTTCTGAGTAAACTAGCAAGTACTAAAAAACAAAAAATAATAGCACTTAATAAAAGCTTATTAAAAATAAATGAATGAAGGAGAAATGAATACAGAATATCTTAAAGTACCAAAATACTGCTCACCTGTTTAAGATTACAAAGTTTACACAAATGTAATGTAAGTAGCATTCCTTAAAATCACATATAACCCTTAAAAAATAAGAGATCAAAGTTGATCCAACCATCCAAAAAGATTACTTCAATTGACTCTGCATCTTTTCATTAAATTTTAAAGCCTTTCATGGTAATGATCAAATAAATAATTTTTGGTTAATTTGAGTGTTTTCAGTATGTTTGCTTTGGAGGGGCCATAAGAGCTCATTGTCTCTAATTACTCAGGATTACAAAATATGCCTATACTTATTTTCCCCTTTGCTTACCAATAACCAAAGCAATTAAACTATGTATAACCTAATCAATTTCATTAATGTTAAGCTAGAAGTACACATATGGAAGTGTACATGCAACCTGGGTATTTAATCTCAATACTGACATTATCTCCAACATATTGTATTACTAAAATTCTTTCTCATTATAAATAAGAGTACCACTGCATAAGGTTTATCTATGTATATGTATATACATATGCATGTACAATGTGGTCACATATGTGTGTAAATATATATATACATACATAGGTACCTATATATTCACATACATAAACATATGTATGTATCATTATAAAATGTTTAGGTCAAATTCATAGGCACAATGTGTAAATACATATCCCTAATTTCTAGCAAAATCTTATTTCATGCCACATCAGTTGTCTACATATTTCAATGTTTAGAGTAAAATATTGAGACTATTTTAGTAGTTATCCATGTGAAAATGTTAGTATAAAAACATATTTCAGATCTGCAGCATACTTGGTAGAGGGTCTCTGTATTGCTTGATTTCATTTAAACTTCATTTTACAGATGCCAATGAAGATGACAGCTCTCTGTTTCACTGAATAATTATTCTCATCATTTTCTCTCTTATTTCTGGCCTTATAGAGATGTATCTCCCATGTCTATTTTGAGACTATTTCTCATTTCGTCTCTTTCAACTACCAAGATGGCATTCCTATTGATACCTCTAAAATATTTATGCAGTATTATCACAGTTTCTGTTAACCTCTCATTCATTTCCTTCATTCTCTCTTCACCTGCAATTTTTTTTGGTTAACATATAATGTATTAGCCCCGGGGTACAGGTCTGTGAATCTCCAGGTTTACACACTTCACAGCACTCACCATAGCACATACCCTCCCCAATGTCCATAATCCAACCACCCTTTCCCGGCCCCCCACCACCCCGGCAACCCTCAGTTTGTTTTGTGAGATTAAAAGTCTCTTATGGTTTGTCTCCCTCCTGATCCCATCTTGTTTCATTTATTCTTTTCCTACCCACTCCAAGCCCCCCACGTTGTCTCTCAACTTCCTCATATCAGGGAGATCATATGATAATTGTCTTTCTCTGATTGACTTATTTCACCTGCAATTTTTAAAAAATCCCTACTTTTCCTTTTGTGTTTCTTTGAATGGCATTAAGCGGGCCATTCAGATGGCACATACACACACATACACATGCATACACCAATGCCGTAATAAGCGTCGGCATGATTTTCCAAGCTGAAATGTTTCTCTCTTTAAGTCAAGATGTCATTCACAACACTTTTTACAGAATCTTGGTCTTCTGGCATTTTGAAACTCATTAATTATCAACCACAATTTTTCAATTTGATCACAATATCTATCTGCACAAGTGGAAAATAAATGAGAACCAACAAGATAAAACAAGTTAGCAAAATCATACATTTTTCTTCTAATGCCTTTTCTTCTTGCCTGAGTCAAGCAACTTCTCAAGGTAATCATATACGTATTAACTTACTTTCAGATTCATCAATATTTTATTTCATACCTAAACTAATTAAAAAAAAAATTTGGCTTGTACTGATATAAGTATATGGTAAGAAGCTGTTTATATTGTATGTTTGTGTATTGTGATAAAAAATTAAATGGATTGTATCTGTGGCATGGCCTGAATCACCTAACGAATTCTTGAAAAACATATTGAGTCCCTAAGTACAAAGTGTTATAGGGATAAAAAGTTATTATGATACATAATCCTTGATCTTAGGCTGATTACAGAGACAATGTGACTAAAACAAATATTGGTGAATAGAGTACAAATGGTCTTATTCAAATGAATAGAAATGTATTAAGTGCCTAGCTATATCCTATGAAATTCCTTCATATTAATAGTTATGTATTCTCATGCTTGCTCCGCTTGCAATTTTTATCAGGGAAATACTACTAAAATAACTATATTTGCATAATTGATTTCTTGGACACTTTTCAAAGGCTTATATTAATCATCAAGACACAAAGGGAGAGAAGTAGTCATACACAAGAAATACAACATGTAAAAAATCCTAAACTGGTCAAGTAAAGAAAAACAGACATATGTAGCATTAGTTCATCTTTTTTTTAAAAAATGGAAATATGGGTAATATTTCACAGTATGAAAGAAAAGAATGTGTCAAATGACCTAAGATTTTTGAATATTCAGTATGCTCATAAATGTCAATATTTCACTGAATTTACAGATATAATTATTTGTTTAGAACCTAGTATTTCTTCATTATTTTCCTATGCTTTTAATATTTGTAATATACAGTACCTGAACTTAAATATTCTTGCAGAATGGAGTTCAGTCATATTTGTGGCTCTATATTAAAGAATTCACAAAGAACAAAAGATCAGTATTATCAACTCCATGCACTCTCATAATCTTTTCAATAATCACTAGTTCTAATTTTTCTCCTATTTTAAGTAACAACATGATGAGTGGATTTGGGTATCCAGGCTTTTTCCATTTCAAGGTTATCCCCCTCAGACTGATTCCTGGCAATAAGATTAAGTGGTCAAACAATGGCATGACTTATATATATAACCACTTCCTGTGAAGATGTCATCCTACTGGCTTTTAATTTTGTTAAAAATGTTTAAAAAGAGGGGTGCCTGGATGGCTCAGTGGGTTAAACCCTCTGCCGTCGGCTCAGGTCATGATCCCAGGGTCCTGGGATCAAGACCTGCATTGGGCTCTCCGCTCAGCCTGCTTCCCCACCCCACCTCCTACCCCAGCAACACCACTCCCTTTGCCTGCCTCTCTGTGGACTTGTGATAACTGTCTGTCAAATAAATAAATAAAATCTAAAAAAAAATAAAAAAAAGTTTAAAAAGAAAGCTAATTGTAACTTCATCTGCAAATGTTTATATTGAACTGGTACATTCTATATTTATTTATTTACACAACCCTCTCCTGTGAGCTGTCAGCCCATGTCCTTTGTCCATTTATGTCTTGGACTTTTAACATGTCTCTCCTCATTTTTTATGGGTTATTTCTGATATGCACTAGTCCTAACGTGTGATTTGTCTTGTTATCTTAGATCTCTTTTCTTTTAACATTTAGGATTAGCATATTGTTAGATATTCAAAATTACTCACACTATCCTTTTTTATTTTCTGTATATTTTTTAACCTTTGAAAGTCTTGTCTTTAGAAGTTTAAAAATATTAAATTTAATTTTCTTCCCTATTATGATTTGATATTTATATGTAATTCCAATCAATTGTAAATGTTTAATACTGTGAGAAGCAGTGTCTAAGTTGCTGCTTTACCAAACAGCTAACCAGTTTACCTTACCATCAGTGATCAAGCAATAAACCCCTTCCCAATTAATTTTTAGATACATCCTTTATCAAACTTCCAGATGAATAGTAATTTGTCACATCTGTGTGTTTTTTAAGTGTAATGAGAAGAAATGAGCATAATACTCAATGAAATCTAACTATCAAAATGTACAGAAATAATTACTTACTCATAGGTACTCATTCATCTGCATGATGTCTTGAATTAAGAGCATCTCCTAGATATTCTTCTTCTATATTTTCAAATATGCTTAGTTAATTCTTCATTCCAATTTTATATATTTTTTTAGATTTAGCCTCTAAAGGTACTTACATTTGTGCATATAATTAAGTAGTTCTGGTGGGGCATTTTATTCAATTTTTACATTTCTATCTTCTAAGTTAATATTAACTGGAGTAATCATGTGGTTTCTGTAAATCTGGTGAGCATATTTGCGGCTCCTTTTTCCATATTCCTCTAGATCTTTGCTTGCACTCAGTTTAACTCTACACAGGAAATTTAAGAAGTAAGAAAGAATAGGGTTCTAGGAAGACTTTTAATTATTGTTTACTTCTAGAAAAGTATTCAGAAGGTTATACAAGACAAATACTAGTAGGATTAGGTGACTTAAGGGAAGCATCTGGAAAAATTGTGTAACAGTCCTGACAGCATACATTTCAAGAGTTGGCAAAATGTCTGTTTTGTCTTTTACTACATTGTCAGCACCAGAGGCATAGTAGGTACTCAGTAAATATTTGCTGATTGTATGAAAGAGACTGAAATGACACACAGAGAGAAGGTGATAGAGAAAAGACTGTGCGAATGCAAGTGTGTCTGTGCTAGTGTGCCTTGGGGAGATTTATTAATTTGTCTCACAATCCTACCCATTTTTACCCATTTTGGAAGAAGAATCTGGGTAATGTACTTTAGTTGACCCAGAAGGACTTGAAATTTTTTAAGCCACCATTTCTCTCTTGGTCTTCTGTGACCTTGAATTCTGCTGATTCTCTTGCTCCTCTGTGACATTGATTCTGCTATTAAAATTTGAAAGTGCCTAAAATCAAATTTTGCTGACAGACTCCAGATGAATAACTTCCATGTTCCCTCTGCTCTCATCTTAGAAGCTCCACATGGCTTAGAAATACCACTCATCTCCTTGCTGTGTTGACAAAACTGCTAAGAATGACTGTCATGTCAAAAACTTCACTGTCATAAGATAAAAGTTATTTTACTACTTTGCATACATTTCATACCTAGAAGAAGACTATGAGTCAGCTGTCCAGATTTCTGACAAAAAATCAACTCAGTTTTAAAATATCATTAGATCTCAACTTGGTTTAGACCCAAAGTACTAAGACACTTTAAGGAAGCGGGCAATAAAGTAGGAGTATAGGGTTTTGTTTTGTTAAATATTTTATTTATTTATTTATTTGTCAGAGAGAGAGCGCACGCACAAGCAGGCAGAGTGGCAGGCAGGGGCAGAGAGAGAAGCAGGCTCCGCACAGAGCAGGGAGCCTGCTGTGGGACTCAATCCCAGAACTCTGGGATCATGAGCCGAGTCGAAGGCAGTGGCTCATCCAACTGAGCCACCCAGGCGTCCCAAGGATAGGGGTTTTGAGGACACAGGAAAGAGTGTAAAACTGGGAAAATGTGTTATATCACGGCCTAAGAACAAATCTTGGTCAGAGATGCTATCAGTCTTGTAATTTTGTGCTGGTAACTACTTCCCCAGAAGTGCCAAATGTGATGCTCAATTACCTCTAAAATTGTTTCTGGCCCTGCACATACTTCCACATTGCTAAGGCATCTCATCAAGATTAGAATCATTCAATCTATAAATTCATTCTACAAACTACTTACTAACTACTAGGAAACACAATGGCTTGAGATATATACTATCCTTGACCTCATGAGGATTAATTACTGTGTAGTGATATTATAATATTAGCTGTATAAACAAATAACAACAGAAACAACTATATATTTCTCATGCAAGTGTTATTAAGATAACAGAGCCAATAAGGTAAGATTATCACTATTTTATGGGTAAGAAGCAAGGTTTCAAAAGATTAAACTACTAAATATATAATTACAAAGAAATAAAAGTGTTGAAAAAGAAATTTAAAGTGTGTAGTGGGATATTTAATTTTTCTTAGAAGTCAGGGACATTTCTCTGAGAAACTAATGTTCACAGTTTAGCTTTCTTGTTCAATCTAAAATACAACTGACCAAACACAGGCTTAAAAATTGTAATTCTTAAATAGATGAATTTTATTATTTTCTATCTCCGAATCACTTCAGAATGATTGCAGTGAATATACAGCTCATAAAGGGAAGACCAAAAAAATAGTGTTCATGCAGAATATCATTTTAGATATCTTCTTTTGAATTCTGATGAGGCTGTGAAAATCAATTTTGGAACATCAACTTCTCCAAAAAGCCATAAAATAGGCATTTCTGCTTCACTGATTCTTGATCATTAGGATGCCTTGAGATGATTAAAGTTTATAGAGGTCACTGCTTATACCTCAAATAATTACCAGTCTATTCCCTGATAAAAGTGACTTCTCTTATTTCCAAGGGTAGAATACATGCACTTTTATTCCAAATTCCTCCTATATTTTCCCTACCTATATTATAGAAATAAGGTAATGAAGAAAATTTATATGTTCTGGATAGTTCTTTTTTTTTTTTTTTTTTCCTATCTGGATTAGTGATTCTCACATTTTAGAAAGTACCAGAATCATCTAGAAGACTTGTTAAAGGCCCCACTTCCAGAATTTCTTATTCTGTAGGTCTGGAGCAAGGCCAGAAAATCAGCTCTCAAAGGATGTTGATACTACCACTCTAGGAAATGCACTTTCAAAACCACACATCTAAGAGGTGAACCTTAGGGAGACCTGCAACTGAAAGTGGAAAAGTACCTATATTTCCTAAATTAACTAAATTTCCCTGGTCCTTAATTAGCATCGCTGATGGTCATATTGAGAAACAGTACATAAAACTCAGTATATGTATTATAAAGGTGAAATTACAGGTACCGTCCACTTGTGTTGCACTAGGAGAGGCAGAACAACAGAATGTTCAAGAGCAAACACCCTGAAGGCAAACTGCCTCAATTAGAATCCAAGCTCTGCTACTTAATAGCTATGTTTTCTTGAGAAAATTACTTAACTTCCTGGTGTCTCAGTTTCCTTGTGTATAAAATCGAGAAAATAATTAATGCCCGTCTCAGAGTTAACTTATGAGATGTAAATAAGGAAAGTACTTAGAACAATGTCTGGCTTATAGTATATGTAGTATTTATTACATAAAAGCTGATCTTCTCAATAAAGACTTTCTGGCATATTTCCTCAGATTTCAGAACTATGCATAGCTGTCCTCTGGTGCAGCTTCCTTTTTTATCCTACTTTTGTTGTTTATAAACTCAGAACTGAATTTCCAACCTTATCCACTTGGGCCAAAACTTCTATATGATAATTATATCTTCATTAAATATTTTATGCCTTTTTCTCTTCACTCCAGTTTTATCACCCCCTCATTTTTAGTCTGTTTTATTCAACATATTTTTGCAAGAGTCTCCAAATCTTTTGTTGGAATGAAGCAAAATATGCATAAATCAACCAGCTAATAAATATTAAAGCCCTGACTTTTTCCTATCTTTAAATACTATAATAATGACTTCAGCTAAGCTCTACTGCCTTTCACACAATCATGAAGTATATAGAATATGCTATCTCATGCATTCACTTCAAAAGATGGCCCAAATCCCTCCTAGGTAATAAAAAATCCCACCTAATAAGTCATTCTTTTGCCCTTTTAACAAACATATTCAGTCTTTAGTAAAATGTGAGCAAATAGCAGTAGACTTTATCAGGTTTTATGTCATATCTATGCAACACAGTAACTAAGGTCAGAGTTTATCTGTTACTTTTGCTCCTTCACATCACTTAGTATTAACCATAGAGCCACTGGGGATTTTTGATGACCCCGTAAGGACTAGGGAATCTGGTGACAATAATAAAATGTTCAAGGGCGCCTGGGTGGCTCACTCGTTAAGCTTCTGCCTTCATCTTAGGTCATGATCCCAGGGTCCTGGGATCCAGCTGTGTATCAGGCTTTTCTGCTCAGCAGGAAACCTGCTTCTCCCTCTCCCACTCCCCCTGCTTGCGTTCCCTGTCTTGCTGTTGTCTCTCTCTGTCAAATAAGTAAGTAAAATCTTAAAATATAATAATAATAATAATAATTTTTAAATGTTAAATATTTTGCAGAATTTCTAGAAATTCACATTTTTAAAAACTCGGTCCATACCCTCAAACATTGTTTCTTCATTATGACTTCTAAATATACCCTATGTTCTTGCCAACAAGCCTGAATAGTCAACTAATTTCAAATACATTAGTTCTTAACTTGGAAATCCAGGATCAAAAGTCATATGTTTATACAGTTCATGTGAAATGGAACTGGAGAAATTATTTTAAGTGGCATTTTGGCTTGGATGGTTTCCATTAGATAGAGAAATCAGAACAATTACAACAGTTTATCCAAACAGGAAATGGTGTCTTTCATGGCCACTTAACTGACATAGTAACATTGGCCTGGAGTATGAATTATATTTTATATTTTAATATATCTATCTAAATATAATTTTACATTTAACTTAAAATTATATTTTAATTCATCTATAAAAATGGAGAGAACTAATGTTGTCTATTATCCAGTATTAAAGGGATTATGAAGATTGTGTATCACACTTAATGATATACTTAGATAAGAAATGAATATTACAATATGGATTTCTTTTATAAATGATTTTTTAAAACTGTGTCTTTTTCCCCAATGTCCATGTGATTTGGTGAGTGCTGTGAAGTGTGTAAACCTGGTGATTCACAGACCTGGGGATAAAAATATATGTATATAAAAAATATATGTTTATAAAAAATAAAAAAAAAATAAAAAAAAAAAAAAATAAAAAGATAGATAAAAAAAAAAAAAAAAAAAAAAACTGTGTCTTTTTCATTACTCAATGCTGTGTAACATTTCTTGAACTCTTGAATTTGACTTGATATTTAAATGCAAAATACATATGTTTCTCAAGCTGTAACTTACAAACACTAACTTTCTAAATTGTTCATTTTCCAGTTATTATTCCACTTTCCATTTTAATAACTTGATTTCCACATCCTTTTTCATTATTTGCTTAAAGTTTTTTAAATGAGAGCTCACTATCAATATATACCTAAATTCATTTCTATTTTCAGAACGAATTCAGTATAACTCATTAGTTCAATCTCTAACCCACACAATGATATAGAGTCTCCCCTGTCTTTTGTCCCAGATTGCAAGTATATCTGTTTAATATATCTAGGTCAAACTTATATTTCTGTAACAGGAACCTAATGGATATTAAGGAACTTTGTACTATTATGAAAAAGATGACCTAGTATCCAGATATCTTGATTTTTTTTAAAGCTTCCAAACCTTAGTGGATAACACATTTTCCCAAGTCAATAGATTTTATACTTTCCAACCCAGAAAGCCATAGTTTCATTGCATACATATGATAATAATTGACATTTTAAAAGTACTTGAGAGTTTACAAAATGCTTTCATTACCTTGTCTTTACCACAACAAGGTAGGCAGATGAAGTAAGTACAGAGAGAGAAATTGGGTTTCAAATGATCAAATATATTGCCTAAAGTTTTATAAGAAAAACAATCTAGGAAGGATACATTTGGTGGAGGAAGGGCCAAGCTGTCACTTTCTCACCTACTCAGTTCCTCCAGGAAATAACTGGGGATAACCCGTAAGTGAAGAACATTGCTTTAATTGCTTCTAACTCCAAAGTAGAATTTCTAAGAGGTTAATAAAGGAAATGCAACTTGCCATCCATCAATTTAATGATTTAGGCTTTTCCAAATACCTAAAGAAATAGTTTGATTCACAAGATCTATGGGAGCTGAGAATAATTTCCACATTCTTACCAGATTAGAAATTTACTCTAATATCTACAAATAAGCCATGTAATGATGACATACACAAGAAGTCACTGAACCATTGAACAATAATTGTTTCCTGAACTATTAGTAGTCATATTACATTTCCAAATTAGTAATCCCTATAATTCACCCATCTTTTCTAGTTTTATTGCTCTTTCTTGAAGGTGAAAATTAGAATTATAATCTAAGCCATTAGGTCCTACACTATGCCCTGAATAAGGACCAGATTACCACCTCCGTTTTGCTAATTTTAACATTCCTATTAAAACTGAGATTTTTTTTTTTTACTTTTTACACAACTGCGTCTGTGAGTTTATATATTCCTATGTTTTTTAAAATACTCTTTCAACTTCTAATTATTGAGCACCTTCTATGTGCCACCATTAAACCAGTACAAGGAAGACAAAAGTAAATTAATATAGTCCTTGACTTCACAGATATATAACTAGAAGTATATAAAAAATAGGGGTATCTGGCTGGCTCAGTTGGTAAAGCATGCAATTCTTGTTCTTGGGATCATGAGTTCAAACCCCATGGTGGGTGTAGAGCCTACTTAAAAATAAAATAAAACAAAATAACCTCAATATTACAAAATAAGTAATATAATCATGGTTTGTGGCAGAATTCTATGGAAGCACAGGGACAGTACCTAACTTGAACTAGTGAAGTGAAGAAAGAATTTAAATAGGAAATGATGCTCAAAATACATTCTAGGGGTAAAAAAAAGCAGCATTACTAATGTTGTTTTTTGGTTTTTGTTTTTAAATATGAAACAGGGGTACCTGGGTTGCTCAGTGGGTTAAGCCTCTGCCTTCAGCTCAGGTCATGATCTCAGGGTCCTGAGATCATCCCACAGTGGGCTCTCTGCTTAGCAGAGAGCCCACATCCCCCCTCCCCAACCCCATCACTGCCTCCCTCTCAGCCTGCTTGTGATCTCTGTCAAATAAATAAATAAAATCCTTTAAAAAAGAAAAATAGTATGAAACAGCAGATCACATTCTGAAAAATGAAAGGGCTTTTTAAATCTGGGGGGCATCTTGATGGCTCAGTTGGTTAAGCATCTGACTCTTGATTTTGGCTCAGGTCATGATCTCAGGGTCATTAAGATCAAGCCCCCATGTAGGGCTCAGCACTCAGTGGGGAATTTGCTTGAGATTCTCTCCCTCTGCCTATCTTCCTATTTACACACTTTCTTTCTCTCTCAAATAAATAAATTAATTAAAAAAAAGAAATTAGTCTGATTGGGAAGACAGACAAGTAAATAAGAATTATGATTGAGGTGAGAAACCCTATTCCAATTTGTACAGATTAATTTCTTTTGGGACAAAGATTTTCACAGTCATCACAGTATCTTCAGTGCTTAGTTTTCCACCATATAATAGGTGCTCAATATGTATTTGTTTAATGCCAAGTAAAGGGCCAGTCAGACATGCTTAAAACCTATGGATTCCTGGAAAATTTTGACCTGTTTATTTCAGATGAACACTGATGACCTTCCAGAAATCCCATAATCAAGGCTGTAATAGCAGAGAAGGAGTCTCTTAAAGTTACTGAGAAGATTCAAAAAACTCTACTGACTCATAGTCCAGTATTAGGACATTTTAAAATGATTATTATAACATGTTTTTTCATATCTTTAACACAGGTAAAAATTTCTAAAACTAAGTAAAAAGCTGCATTCAAACTAAACAAAAATTAGTAACATGCAAATAAATGAACTAAAAAAGATGATTATAGTTTTTGTGACTCTTGTTTGAAACATTGCTGGTTCTCTAATGTTTGCTCTTCCAGATTAAGGAAACTTTCTCTCAAGATATTTATAACTTACAAAAATGTGATAAAACATGCTGTGAATAAATTGAAGCATGTAACTTTTCTACCTGAACCCTCTAAAATTAAAAATCTCTTTCTTTCATGGCAATTGCAGCTATTTGCATAAGTTCAATAAGAATCTATTCTTCCTGTAACCATTGGAAACAATGGTTTACCAAGGCTTGGACTGGAACATCATATTTGAGAGACATGCATAGACTCAGATATAATCATACAACTTAAAGGAACTAAGAATGACCTTATGAAGCATAGAGCCATAAAGCCCCTTGGGAATGTTGGCCTGATACCTTGCTTATAGAGTTCCCAGCAGGCCTACTAGGTGAGTAAAAAAATGTCACTTCCTAGAGGTACCTCAGGATGCTTTAGGGTACTTGAGGAATTCATCCAAATCTACAGGTATTGCAGGCACGTCTGATGGCCAAGTATTTGGCTTGGCTTCTGGCCTAGAGAGGCTACTAAAAGTTCAATCTAGAGATACCTTAAAAAGTTCTAGCAAAGCAAATTTTAAAAGGTCTATATGGCCAATCACTGTTCTTACTGAGCCTATGTAAATAATTGGGCCAAGTTTGTTAAAACTGGACTTGCTTTTCAAATACATTAGTCTTAAGTTGGCTATCTCTGATTAAAAATGGGGCTATTATATAGAGAAAATATTTCAATAACATCTTTGTAAATACTAAATTTTAATACTATTTATTATAAACTAGACCAGATCCTAAATTCTTTGAGTTTCCTCAAACATTTGACTATGGCTTTCCAACTAAGGTTTCCAATCTTCTTCCATTCTCTTGATTTAAAGTCATTAAAAACTAAAACTGTCTTTTTTCCTAACCCTAAAAACTGATGCTGGAGAACTTGCAGTAAACTTCAGAGAAACTGCCACAATAGCTCATGTATAGACAATCTTAGTGCCTGTTATTCTGTGGAGATAATGGATAACCCCACTTTCCCTAAGACTGGATTGGATGATGCATTGGGGATGGCCTTATCTCCTGAGACAAGTCTTCTCCCACTTTCCAGTGATTCCTTGAAATTAGAATATTGTTCAGGCTAGACCTCAAACAAAGAGGGCTTCTTAATGACTTTATTCCTTAATCATATTTATCCTAGAAGCCACCTCTACTGATGTAAAATTGCACATAAATGCTTTAGTCAAGCATACAGTGACCACCTTTAATTAAGCTTGACATGCAGTCACCCACAAAACTGAATAGCCCTTGATATCCTGACTGTAGGTCAAGGAGGTCTAGAATTAGATGATTGTGTCCACAGCATCCCTGGGGCTGGATAGGCCACTGTACTCTGGATTTTGCCTGGATGGATGGACACCTTATTAAAATCATTACTAATCCAGCCAACCTTCCAAATTTAAAACAACAGTAAACATGTTTTGTGTTTCGTTGGTAGGCCACCTAACACCCATTTTTGTTCCCTCTTTCGGACTGGAGGATGCTGTTTAGTACATGGAAGCTCTTTATAAGTACACAGTCAAGGGGCACCTGGGTGGCTCAGTGGGTTAAGCCTCTGACTTCAGCTCCAGTCTTGATTTCGGGATCCTGGGATCGAGCCCCACATAGGGCTCTCTGCTCAGGGAGCTTGCTTCCCCCCTCTCTGCCTGCTGCTCTGCCTACTTGTGATCTCTCTCTGTGTGTCAGATAAATAAATAAAATCTTTTTTTAAAAAGTACACATAGCATATCTCTATTAAATACTGAAGTAACACAAATATGTAAAGTGGTTCTATAAAATAGAATGGCATTAAATGTCATTAAATGGCTACACAATGTGGAATAAATGTTAACATAAAAACAGAATGTTATGTACATATTCCAGGTATCACCAAAATGCAGTAAGACTCTTAAAAGATACAGTTACTCAAAGTGGTGCTTTAAACAATCTCTCTTTCCTTTAGTGATTGGTTAAAACTCTTGTTGGACTTAATGAAAATTATGGTCAACTATCAAGGGTCTTTTATTCAGGCTTCTCTTTTCATAATAATATTTACCTTATTTACCTTATTTTGTTGGTACTAACCCTGCCTGTTGCCAAGACTCCTTCACTGCTATAACTTCCAGCTGATAGATGATCCTTTCTATTCAAGGAGGCTCATATATGTTGTCTACCTTGGATTGGCTGCCTCTGTCTTTGGTAACTCCTATATATACAAATTCCCCTACTGAACAATATTGACCCATAGGGAGAGACATCTCTATATCCTTATTCTGCAGGAAGAAGTTACAGAAGGTAAGACCTTCCACCTTCAACAACCTTAAAGATTTGGGGTCAAAACTGTTCAAGAGGGAAATGATGAGGCAGCCGAAGGAAAGCAAGGATAAAGAACAAGCTGACACCACACAACACCCCTCTCCCCCTCCACTCTCCACCCCCCAGCCGTGGAATATGTGTGAATGTGCTACAGTCCTCAGGCACTCCTGGCTGCCCTAAAGAAAAGGCAGAAGGTAATGTAAATAAAATAAAGTTTCCTTCTAAACTGCAGTTTGATAAATACTTGAGATAGGCAGAGTATATATCTTATATATTAACATTAATGCTTTGCTAGAGGGAAAAACAGACTTAGCCTGACAATAGTAAGGCCATCAGTATCCCAAGAGTTTTCCTTAGTATATGAAAGTCCTTTTGGACACCTCCCTTTCTCCTTACCTCCCTCAACTCCCAAGTATCTAGTCAGCCATTCCCCCATAATCCCAGTGCAAGCAGCTCTTTCTGTCCATAGGTCCTGTCCCTGTGCTTTAATAAAATCACCCTTTTGCACCAAAGGGGGAAGAAAAAGATTATTATGGTCTCCAACTGAAATGATTCCAGGACCAAAAAAGGATACAGATTAATTATTCCAAAGAGAACAGAGCATTGCCAGAAAGTATTGCTAAATCATTTAACCCTTGAGTCCACCATTAGGAAATATCTGTAATGGTAAACCACAGAACAATGAGGGCTATGATTTGAACATGAAGGTTCTTTATTAATATGAGACACACAAGAAATAATAAATGAACTTTGCTGATCTTGCTTCTATTTCTCATTAAATAGTCACCAATCAAGGTTTCAGGATGTCCCACAGGATAATTTCTCTCTATAGGTATTTCTGTTATAAGACCTCATTTTTTGGTCTAGTTTTAATATATAGCAGTTGTTACATAAATAACAGGAGGAAAAACTTAAAGTTTCATTTTCTCTAAGGCTTATAGATGAATGAGATATTCCATTTTAAAAAATCACTTGCAGATATCTTTTTAATGTCCTTGGTCTTTCTAATTTAAATCCTATTATCTCGAAGTCATTAAAATTCTTAGCATGCATATTTAGTCTATGTAAAGTAAAGTAGGATGTGGGACAAGTCTTTTGTGGCACAATTAAATTGTTCCCTTCAAGGACAATGTAGCAAAAGGTGAACACTAATTTAGTTAACACAGTAAAGAAAGATAAATGGCTCTTTTAAAAAGTGAAAACAAGCAATGCCTGTTCTTGTATTTCATTTTCACTTTTGAAATAGGTTAATACAAGACAGTAATTTGCAAATAAGGAATACTAAATATTATGTAAGATTGCTTCACCACTTTAAAGTGGTATCAGAGATAAGTCTCATCAAGGTGTCAAATGAATTTTACGGAGCCAATCAAAGATATTTCACAATAGTATAAAACACAGACAAGCCGAGTAAAAGTGCACCAGAAATATCTTCCATCTGTACTTAAAAAATAGTGACAAAGTTTGCTAAGAGCATGATAATCACATGAAAAAGTAACTTCTAGACCAAAACCACAGAAAAAGAAAAGGAAAATGTAGAAAATTAACTATTGTACAAATGGAAATGAAACACAACATATCTTATTTCCAAAGAGATCTCATTCATAAGCCTCAACCATGCTTCGCTTTGGAAACAGTAGAAGTCAAAATTGTTCTAAAATAGAATATAAAGTCTTGGTTATAATATCTTTCCACATATTACATCAAACATTTATTAAATGTCCAGATTTTCTCAAAAATAACTTCAAATATTTATTGAATTATGCAACTGACACTGAGATGCATAAAAATGAATAAAGATTGCCTTACTGCTCTTAAGGGGCTTATTAGCTAACGGGGATCTCAGAAAAAACTAACAATAGCTGAATAAAGGAAGCACTGTAACTACTGCAAAGTTCACTGTGAGTGTAGGGGAAGAGGACACTTTAATGGGTTACTTTATGAATATCTGTGCCTTATAAAGTTGACAAAAAATGAAAATGGAAATCGCATATCATTATCAAAGGTTTTCTACTTCAGAAGTTGTTGCAGGCCC
The DNA here is from genome assembly GCF_030435805.1 of Mustela lutreola. NCBI lineage: Eukaryota > Metazoa > Chordata > Mammalia > Carnivora > Mustelidae > Mustela > Mustela lutreola. The sequence goes on along the minus strand of NC_081294.1, from coordinate 132,294,385 downwards.
CAGGCTATGGGGCAAGAGAAGAGGAAAGTAATTGTGAAGAAGAGGGGTGATGTGGCTGAAGAGACCAGCCAGCCTGGAGGCAGACAGCATCCTCCTCTCCTGGTGTCTTTCTACCTCTTACCAACTCACCTTACCTCCCCCTTACCTTACCACTCCTTGCCCCTTCTAGTCTACTCACCCCTTCTTTCCCGCTTCAATTACAGAAGTACTAACATAAATACTCTCTGTCAGAATGCCTTTGTCTCTTCCTTGGTAGAGACTTCTTGCTTTCACTACCTTAGTCCATTTAGAACATCAAATAGGTTCTCGCTATCTAAGTTCAAGATTTTTGAAAAGTAAGACATTAAAAGAGATGGTGATTCTCCATCCAATTATTTAGCACTGATAATTTCCAAAATAAAATAAATATTATTGGCAACATATTGTGGACTTCTTTTTGTACAGGTAAAGTGTGAATGAAATACCCCATTCTGTGGAAAGATTTTTTTTTTTTTTTTACTCATTGTGTGGATTCTCCACAAACTCAGCTAAATGTTAAATTGTTCAGGTATACAATTAAGATGAGATATTTGTAAATGTCATAGGTGTAATCTTTTGGTATTATGGGACTTGATTAAACTTTTGAATATATTTGATGCTACTTTTATTAATATTTTAATCATAAATCTAGATCCTAGAGAGTTTTACTATTCTATTCAGCAAAAACTAAAAATAGAGAAAAAATGCTGATGGAGAATGTTTTATATTAAGTTATATTTTATATTATGCCTTTGGCTATTAAAGGACACTAAAAGCAACAACCAATGAAATCTCTTCCTAAACTTTTGCAGAAATATTGTTAAAGACATTGTTATATCTAAAATCCCAAGACAGAAATTTCCTTTAGACTTACTGGTAGTAAAACTTTGCTTTAAGCAAATTAATATCCTTCCTCCTCTCTAACCGTGAAGTAAGTTAACTCTTTTTCTATAATGATTTATACCTAAATTCCAAGCTCAACACAGAAATTATAAACAGTCTTTAAGAGCCTGCATTTTGTATTTTATTTACTGTTGTTAAATGTCCACCATTACTTATTTTTTCACTGGTACTAATAATTTGTTTCTATTTCTATTTTAACATTTTCACTGTACTATAATTTGTTTATGGCTATACACATTCTTTCTGAAACATAGTTAAAATGAAAACTGATTTGTTCTTTAAATGTACCAATAAATGCCTTAACTTCTTCAAGCAATTAAAAAGGTAGACAGCCTTCAACATTTTAATGGAGTATGTGGTATCATCAACTATTCTTTAGATATGCTTAGTTCACATTTATCCCTTGCTTACATATCTGCAGTAGAATGACGTTTTCCATAGATAAATCCCAATCTTGGTATTCAACGGTCTTAAAAAAATCTGACTTTAGCCAAAACTTTTGCGATTACTCACCTCTCTAAATCATCTACTTCCATCAAACTGATCTTGACTTCCTTAAAACAAGTCCCATGTTCTGGATTATTCCCTTGCCATTATTTCCCCTGTCTTAGATTATTCCCTTACCAAAACCACAAAAAAATTTCCCTACTCCTTTTGCCTATCCTTAAGACGTACTTCAAAGTCTACTTTCCTGTGTGAACCATTTTCAGGCCATTTGTTCTTTTTTCAAACCGGTACTTTAAAAATCTATTTTATTGTTTTTTTTTAAAAAACCTTTTATGAATATTTTTCAAATTGAGTTTCATAAACATTTTTTGAATGTAGACTTTTAAAAAAGATAATAGAAATCATCGCATATAAGAAACATAAAAAAGTTGTTTTTTAAAATTTGATTCAGGCATAGACACACATACATATCTGCACTTAAAATTCTGTGTGTCCTGGGTCTCAATATAAAATACAATTTCTTTCTATGCATTGTGGGGAAAAAAGTCATGAAACACTGCTTTAGTGTTCTACTAAGCATTATTATATAATATTATTTCAGAAAATTTCAATGTTACCAAATTAATAACATGTTCAATGAAAGAAATCTAAAAACCAAACTTAAGCAAAAAAAAAAAAAAAATTACCCATAACTCCTCTAACTGGAGATAATCATAATATTTTGGAGTACTGTCGTTCAACTTTTTTGTGTATGTGTACACATACATTTTTCTCTGTGTACGTCTATTTCATTATTTAAAAATGAGATAATACCATTACAATATTTTATAAATTGTTTCTACTTTAACAACATATAACATGTTTTATCCTTATAACAATAATTTTTCAATAAAGCACCTCTCCGAAAAACTGTAACTGTTTCAGAGCAGGTACCACAGTTTCAAATATTTTTTTAATTTAAGTTTTAAATGGATAAAAGATTCACAATGTTTTCAAAAAATAAAATATAAACAGGAAAATAAAATAAATGTAAATGGTAAAAAGTTTCCCTTAAACCACTGCTGCTGATTTCAAACCCACCAAAACATGTATCCTCTGTTAGACATCATCATCATTAGTTGTAGCATCCTGAGTTTATAAAAAGCTTCCTTATCATTAAAAAAGCAAATTCAGACACATAATCTTATACTCCTTGCACTTTTTATACAAAAGACAACACAACATAAACTCTGCCTTATAGTTTAGTTTCTTTTATTAACAGTGCACCTTGGAGCCGTCTCTAGCGAGTACATAGAAAGCTTCCTCATTTATAATACTCCATTGGATAAGATACCATAGTTGATTTAACTAGATACCTACTGATGAACATTTCAACTATTTTTCATCTCCTAATATTACAAACAATGCTGCAGTGACTAATCCTGTATTGATATCTGTTCAGATGTACACAAATACAATTAAAGAAAGGATTACAGAATTGTTAATGCTAAGTCAAAAGCACATACATTTTATAATTCTGAAGGATTTTTGCCAATTTGCCATCTACAGAGATTCTTCTAATTTATACTCACATTAGCAAAGTATCTAAGAGCCTTTTCTGCACATCTTTGCCAAGAAAGTGAATTACTAAACTGTGAATTCACGCCAATGTAATAGGTGAAAAAATGGTATCTCATTATAGTTTTAATCTCCATTTATTCCACCAAGTGAAGCAATCAACTACTGTATCTTTAAAAGCCATTTGTATATTTGTTTTTTGAACTATCACCTCATGCCTGTTGCCAATTTTTCTATTTGGTTGTCTCTCTCTCTTTTTGAACAAGTTTTAGAGGCTCTTTGTATATTAAAGAGACTGGTACTTCTGTGGTATGGCATATAGGTTTTTCCTGGTTAAATTGACAAGTGTTCTTAATTATGTATTGATCATTTTAAAAGCAATTATTATATAAATACAAATATTGTTTTCTCTTCTTCTCATTCATCTCTTTATGCTTTTATCTTAATAATTCCTTCTTTCTGCTTTCTTTAATTTATTGTGGATTTGTTTTTCCTAATTTTTGGAGTTACATGCTTCACTCAATTATTTCACTTTTTGTCTTATGATACAAGTATTTAAGGCTCTAAAATTTCTTCCAAGTGTAGCTTTGGCTGCATCACTTAAGTTATATGTAAAATTTTATTTTCCCCACCCATTTTCCACATTCATTGATGCAAGCAATGAATATAGCCCGAGAACTCTGGGGTAAATTCCTCTTTCAAAATGTATTTTTGCTGGAGCTTGGTAAGATCTATGGCAGCTGGGCTATCTGATCATGTCTTAATTTTGTGCTATAAAACTTCTGCCCAGTCTAAGGTTGGCTACCATGATATGTATTTTAAAGTTGGTGAATTATATATGGTTCTTAGTTTCATGAAAAATACAGTTAATGGATATTTTACTTTTGATGTTCTTTTTGCTATGGTTTCCAGTAGGCAACAGTAAAAAACGCTAAGTCATGCAACCATGTTCATGCCAGAAATCCTCTTCTACATTTTCTTATATGTTTCTACATGCTTCTTTGAGTCATGCACATAGAAAGGGCTCACGAGTACTTTAAAGTGATGACATGACATACTTTGGGCAATGTTTGTGCTATAAATACCAAATCCTGCTCTTCTACCTGCATTTAAAAAAAAATCCAATGAGTTAATCTTTTAACCTCTTGGGACTCATCTACCTATTCCCATCATCCCTAAAATATTTTCAAGGTAAATAAGAAATATATGGAATGATTACTGAAAAGCCTAGCTCCTTAGACTGAAAAAAATCATAATATTTAAGAAAGTATGAGGTAGGCTTATGTATAAAATACTCTTGAGAGGTCATTTAAAAAACGTTAGTGGTCTCCAGGGCCTATTAATTTTGAGTCTAACATTGCTCTTCCTCAAAATAACTGCTAGTAAAGTTTGAAATAAGAAACTGAAAGTCAGTCTACATGTTGCATGTGCTACAACAGGGTTCTTTTATTTTATTAAATGGATCAAGCCTAAAATCCAAGTTTAATTTGACTTCACAGACTATGTTAAATGAAGGCTGAATATTTCAATATTTTCCTGTATTTCTCTTAGCACAACATGCTATATAGTTCCTGCTGGACTAATTTTCATAAAGGATTACTGTCAAGTTCACTGTTACTTCCTAGTGCTAGAATATTGGACTATAGAAAATTTTTTTTTGCTAAACTACTGACATGACTGAGACAGTAGACTATAATTTATGTTGGAGAGGCTATAGTAAAAAGATGATAAATAGAACTGAGTAAGTTTCAGGACACACCTCAAAAATTTACAAGAAATATGATTTAGGGTAAATTGTAATCTCTGACTTTGCTCACCTAATAATGGGGATAATAATACTCAATTCACAGTTGTTGAAAAGATTTTATAAAATAATAAAAGTAGAGTGTTGTTAACAGACTATGGACTCAATAAATGTCTTCTTCTCTTCCTTCATAATTTAAAGTCTTCCAAATTTGCCCTCTGTTGTGATTTATTTGTCATGTGAAAAAGTTTTTAAAGAAGTAAGAACATGGTATTTTATGGTTTCCAACATATAGCCACAGAGATTTTCTTGCATGACGTTTACAACAACCAAGTAGGGTTACTATAAGCAGTTGATTTGCCCCAGATCACATGGTTGGGAGTGGTAAAATATTACTATTTAAAATTGGATTCCTTCTGCTCAATTCAGAAGTCCACATGGAGATTTATGTATTCTTGATGAATTTATCCTGAGGAGGGCATTTTGTAATTTTTTGTGTTCTTCCACTCTCAATAGACCTAATAACTGATCTAAAAGAGGCAATTAAATAGGAATCTTAACAGCAAACATTCTATACCAGAACTTTTTAAATTTTTTTAAATTTCTTTTCAGTGTAACAGTATTCATTGTTTTTGCACCACACCCAGTGCTCCATACAATACGTGCCCTCCCCAATACCCACCACCTGGTTCCCCCAACCTCCCCCCCCCCACCCCTTCAAAACCCTCAGGTTGTTTTTCAGTGGCCATAGTCTCTCATGGTTCTCCTCCCCTTCCAATTTCCCTCAACTCCCTTCTCCTCTTCATCTTCCCATGTCCTCCATGTTATTTGTTATGCTTTTTCTCCCCAAACTGTGGTTTCCATAACTGGAAATCTAATTTGACATGCTATATCTCACTTTCAAGAGAAAAAAAAAAATCACCTATTTATCTTCAAATCTTAAAAATCCCATACAAATTAACAGCATGAGAGGATTAACTGCAAAAGCACAGCTAGCTAGATGCCTCCTAAAATAATATTACTGAGTGTGTTATTATGATTTATAGTAAGAAATTGTATTTTGTCTTTGTCTCCATTTCTGGCACAAAGAAACATTTGGAAGTTTCTAAGTGCTGAAGGCCATAAAGGTGTCTTTTGTTATGTTAAAGATGATAGTTGGCTAGCTTCTAGGTAACCTAAGGGTAGGGCTAGTTGCCTGAAAACTAACCTTGTGATTTGAGAGTTGGGGTTTTCAGTCCCACCCCACTGACCTCCAGGAAGAGAAGAGAGGCTGGAGATTGAGTTCATGTCCCAGTGCTCAATGATTTAATTAATCGTGCCTATGTAATAAAGCCTCCACATAAACCCAGAAAGAAGGTAGGGAGAACTTCCAAGTTGGTAATAGTGTGGAAATTTGGGAACAGTTGTGATGAAGGAGCAAAAGGCTAGCTAAGGACAAAGCAGAAGCTAGCACCCTACACCTCGCATCCCCCGCCCCCCATGTGACATGTGTGACATTCCTCAGGAACTCCTGGCTGCCCTACAGGAAAAACAAATGATAAACTAATAGAGATCACAGTCATGCAAGACAAGAGTCTCCCTCAGTTTACAAATGTCCTAGTGATTTACAATAGCGTAACTTCCAGAAACCCATAACTCAGTTCCTGAAGCCCTAAGATTACCTTCCCCTCCATAAAACTGAGGGAGGCTGAGGTGGAAGGAAATGTAAATAAGTTGAATTTGTTCTAACTCTAAAGTTCATTGGATGTGTGATGGTAGGAATGTGACATTCCACCAGGAAACTCCCAACTGTCTTCATGTTCATGCCTCATCAGAGGGAAAAACCGCCTTGGCTCAACAATAACCAGGCCTCCAGTATCTTAACAGTCTTTAACATACGACAGCCCTTCTGAACACCCTCATTGTCCTCACCTCCCCAACTCCTGAGTATATAATCAGCCCCTCCTCAGGATTATAGGCAGCAGCTCTTTCTGCCCACGGGTCCTGTTCTGGTGCTTTAATAAACCACCATTTTGCACCAAAGACGTCTCAAGAATTCTTTCTTGGTCATTGGCTCTGGACTCCACCTCACTGAACCTCACTTATATTCTGAAACTTCTTCATTTGTACCCTTAGAAATCAAGAAAGTACCATTCCCTTTTCCTCGTACCTTGTCTTATGCATCTCTAACATCTGGCTGTTCCTAAGTTATGTCCTTTCATATTAATCTGGTCATCTACTATGAGAATGTTTTTCTGAGTTCTGTGAGGAACTCTAGCAAATTAACTGAACCTAAAGAGGGGGTTGTTGGGACTTCACATCTATCACCAGTAGGTCAGAAGCACAAGTGACAACCTGGATTTAAGACTGGCATGTGAAGTTGGGCAGTTTGGGGGGCAGTCTTGTAAAATGAGCCCTGAAACTATGGGATCTGAGTCATCACCAGGTAGTGTCAGAACTGAATGAATTGCCTGGTGGCACAGGAGGAAAAAAAAAAAAAACCAAAACCAAGCAAAACAGAAATTTAAAAAACAGCAATGGGCTGGAGAGAAAAGTTCTTAGAAATCAAAACATGGGTTTTATTCTAATTTATCCAGATGGCCATATTGCTGCAAAAATGTTCCTGGAAATTAAATTGACTAGCACTACTGAATATTAATCTTTTGTTTTAAAGAGACTCACTATGAAAACTTGTAAAATTTTATACTGAGCTTCTACTTGAATGAAGTGAATTTCTTAAAGTACAAACAACTGACCTTTTAAGATAATGCATATTTGTTATTAAATTAATCTAAATCTGTGTTCACCACCAATCACTCTTCCATTCAGCCATGCTGTTCCTGCCACACTAGCTTCTACAGCTCCTCAGTTATACCAAGGAACACTCTTTCCCCAGACACTCAAGGAAGCTACTCAGTCAATAAATGCCAACATGGCTCTAGCGGTCTAGAGTTGACATCTGTTCCCATAGGCCAGTAATCATGCTGTGCTGTTAAAGGTTTTTACTATTACTCCTGCATATAACCATACAGAAAAGTCCTTGGTTTGGTTCGCATTTCTCTTCAAAATTCATTAGGAGCCTTACTTGGATCACATGTTTTAAAAAAGTAGCTACTCCTATGTACACACATACACACACACATATATGCACATATACACACTACCTAACCCTTGACTTTATCCCATACACTCAGATCATCATCTTTTTGACAGGCTTCATTTTCGTAGCATTTACTGCACTCTGACATAATATAGATCTGGTGCGGGACATAACAGAGATTTGGTGAAAGTTGCCTCAGACCGGTCTGCTGCAGAAAGACTTATTTTCTGCAAAAATTTGCCTCTACTGTTTTGCTGTCCTGCACCAAATTCTGATGAAAAGCCATAAGTACACGATTTAAGCTGGCAGGCAAGTCATTTGTCTGAAGTTCAACTTAATGGCTCATTGCCTAACTCACCTGAATTTATTCATGAACTTTAATTTCCATTCTGAAAGAAATTTCTTTTTAAAAAACAGCTAAATCTGAAGAAATATCAAACTTAACAAGGCAAATAAACTTTCAAGTCACCATTTAAATGTTAAAGTTGAACTAGGTGTCTTTCTTAACTAAATTTTACCAAGCCCTATATTTTATCTCAAATCCTAGTTCTGGCACCTAATATTACTGTTTATTGATTTTCTTTCATAAAGACTCATGGTACATTTTTTTATATGTTACAGTCTTTTTCAATTTAATATTTTATGGAATCAAAGATATTTCCTTTTCCTTTAACCGACCCTTGTTTATTCTAGTCTCTGAAGTCTAGGCTCTACAGTGCACAGAAACAGTAGATAAGAACAGAGACTCCCGTCTCAGCTCTGCGTCTTACCTATTGTGTTATCTTGTGTGAATTATTTATGATTTTAAGCTTTAGCTCCTCATTCATAAGAAATATGAGGTTAAAAACAACACTAATCTTGTATGGGGTAATTATAATACTCCATAATAATATGTAAGGGTTAAATGAAATAATGCATATAAAAACTCAGCAAGTAGCTGGTTTCTAGCAATCACTCAATGAATTCAATGTTTCAAACATTTCCTGAATGCCTACTTTGGCGAGCACTGTTCTAGGCACTGGCACTACAGCTCCACTAATTGTTAAATGTAATTCTGGCCCTTACGGAATTTACATTCCACTTGAGGAAGACAGATAAGTAAAAATACATCATATGAAATAATTTCAAGTAAACACAACTGTAGCAAAGAGATAGTAAGGGAAAAGGGGAATATAAGGGGGTAAGAGGTTATTTCACGCGAGGTAGTCAGAAAAGGCCTCTGTGATGAAGTGACATTGGCACAGAAACTGACTCAGCAAAGAAGAGGCTCTGTGCATATCCAGTGTGCTTGCTAACATAAAGATGGTGCTGGGTAGTCGATAACCCTTGTTGACAACAATGCCTTGCATCTTCCAAACCTTTTCACAGGCTCTGGGAAGCAGCGCAGGAGAATCAGCCTGTGGAGGGTGAGGGAGGGATGGCTTGGGCACCCACTAGCTTTATTATCATGAGAAAGTTAAATAAAATCCTAATTCTAGACTGTCTAGTTTTCTGTACTTCTGAAGACAGGGAAGAGAATCCTTTGGCTACTGTGTCCTCCAGTTAGGCATTATGATGATGTACTTGTATTTTCATGGGTAAGAAAGAAATAAATAGGAAGTGAGCAGTAAGTTGCTAGAAACAGAAATTATATTGAAACCAAAATAGCATTCTTTATGTAGGCTAAAAATGAAGTCTGGCAAGATGGAAATGAGATGTTTTACAGCATATTATATGGTCAAAGACAATAACTTCTTATACAAATTAAATCAAGAAATAGATTTCTATTATAAGAGTATAAATAATTTCTTAAAGGAAGATATATAACAGATAATACCACCATAATAAAATACGTATCAATTTGTTCTTCATTCATAATTGAAAATTGTCTAACTTCTACAACCTCTGCTTTGTGATTTTCTTTTAAAAGCACAATATAATTTATTAAATAACATGCATAACAATATTTACAACAAACAGATAATGATCTGCCTATTTCAAATACCAGTACTTTACATCAGGTTAATAGCTAGATAAACTTCAAATTTCTACCTCATAAAACAATCATACATATCTCCTTAATCTTCTATAGCTTTCAGTCTACAGTTATTTTCACAGCTAGTGTTATATAAAATAATGAGATAATCAGCTCCACAGCCAGCTTTAGGGGTTTGGGAGAAAGAGAATAATTGACCATTTAACAGTCCACAGAATCTATTCCATTTATCTAGACTCATTTCATGGAAAACTTTATACAGAGAAGGATATAGCTTTATTTGAAATTATATATTCTTATTCAAGCCCAGATATGCATTTTTATGTGCCTCTTTATGACTTTGGTCTCTCAATTTAGACCTGGCTCAGCAAGTAGAAAATGCAAATATTTGGTTGGCTGTAAAATGGGATATCAATATCTCTGAAAACCCAGTTGCATATCTTGTTTACCTAACATGGGTAAAAAGTGTATCTTCACTGCACTGAACTTTATTTCATGCTGGAATTATACTGGAATTCAAGTATATACTTTTACATGTACAGGGAAGGATACAAAACTCCTGTCACAATGATAGAGGTTGGGCAGTGGTAAAGAGGTTGAAGACAACCCCTACATTTATGGTTTGAGCAGCTAAGTATTTGATGGCAAAGGTTCTCCACATTATTCAAAAGTTTGCTTTATGCTCCTCTGCTCTTAGTACCTGTTTTAGCTAACAAAAGACATTCAAAGAGGATTTTCACTTTTGTGAAATGGTAATTGCTTCTTTGCTTTAAGTCATTTTGGCTTATAAAAGGTTTCATAGGAACCTCTACTTTTGAATAGTGGGGAAAACTGGTGTCATTTATTTAAAAAGGAAGACCAAATTTTGGAGTTAAAGGTGATAAACTCAGTTTTATGTAAAGAGTAGAAAAAACCTCATGTCTTTTGGGAAAGACATAAATGTAAGGTAGAAATATAAATTTGTAAACCTCTGATATATAAACAGTAAATGAAACTGCACGAATAGATCACCTTAATCAAAGAAAAGAACTAGAATTCCGTAGAACAACCGCAGTTATTCATTGATGGAAGAGGAAACACTGACAGACTTCTCTGTTTTTCTAGAGAAAAAAGTGACAACCTGTTCCAAACTAAGGAAAATTTTTATAGGATTTTCTGAAATTAAAATGGGGGAAATAGCAAATGGAAAAACATAAATGAAGAATAAGCCAATCTTCTAACTCTAGAAAACTGGGCAAGGAGGCTAATTTCTTAGCCACAGAATCGGTGTTTAGCAACTGTCAAAATCTTTTGTGAAAGCAATGTTAAGGCTCAGCCCCCTGGGAATGACTAAATAATATTATGTGAATACAAATATAGACATTGTGTTCCTGACTAATAAAGTACAGTCCAACAGTTGTTTTGATTTTTTTTAAATTTCTTTAGCAGAATCTAGATTATACATTAGCATTCTTAGGAATAACACTTGCTTCATATTAAAAAGTCATCCCTAGATATACAAAAATTGAATTGATAGACATTTACCTACAAGGTTTTCTGGCTGTTCATGGCTACGCTGTTTTTCATAGAAGATGACCTCAAAGACAAGAACTCTTAACCACCCCAGTCTTAAAGTACTCAGAAGCCAAGCCAGCTCCATTGCTCTATTTTGGGCCCGGTCCCACAGGCTTTATCTTAAAACACAAGCCATGTTCATGCCCACTCTTTACTTCATGAATCTCCTAAATGAAAGCAATGTGTTCTGTGCTAGATTTCAGAGGTAAAAATTACCTAGAACAATCTCTCATCTAGGTAGCTACCTGTTGGCTCTATGTAAGAAACTTGTGACTTATTGTATTTGAGAAAAGTAGTGTAGTTTTTAAAACTTCTAATGTCTTAAAATATATTGTAAACTTAATATCCAAAATTAAAATTCTAATTTACTCATAATTGCTGGACATAGTCTTTGATGTCTACATCTTAAGATCTTATATAAACTGAACTCAAAATCTGAACCTTATAAAGTAAAAAAAAGTCTTAAGTCTTTTTTTTTTTCCAAAGTCTTAAGTTTTTTAAGGAAAACTGGGAATGGGAAACAAAAAAAAAAAGAATAGGCCATTTGTAACCCAGCAAACACTGAATAAAAAGGCAACCCATCTTAATAAAACCAAGGAAGTACTATGTTTCAACATTAGTACCAGTGGTCATCACAAAGCCCTTCCGTTTTCCAAATTTTTATAAATAATCCAAGAACTTTATTTGTTGTGGTAAATGTTAACTCACATTTAAAAAAGAATACGTGTGTGTGTGTGTGTGTGTGTGTGTGTGTGTGTGTGGTGTGTTTGTGTGTGTATACATAAATGCACTTACCTTAGGAATAGGATTCAGCAGAACTACACCTGATTTCTTAGTGATGACCTGTTTTGTTGTATAGTGATGATCTATAAGCTGAGGAATGTTTGAAAAACCAGTGCCTTCAAATCGATATAGATTCTGGAGGAAGAATAAAGTAGAGTAAATATAAAGATATTGCTTCAACAAGACTATGTTCAACAATAAATTAAGTTTCACTAAGAAAAACTATTATATGAATGTACATAATACTACTGAATGGATAAAATGGCAAAAATAAAAATAAATAGATAAATAAAACTTCGATATGCTGAAAAATTTTAACTTTCCATAAAGAAACTAATTTTTATAATGACTAAACATAATTCAAACTGTCAAAAAAGAGAAAGAACGGAAGGAAGAAAATGACCTTGAACACATTTTGCTAAATGATAATCACAGGAAATAAAGCATGAGAAACACTTGACTTAATAAACAAGACATGCATTTACATAATGTTTACACATATGTCCCATCGGATAAAACTTCCAAGATTAAAAAATAATGTCAAAAGTTTGAGGCTATTATATTATATCCAATATAATAATAAATATCATTTCTCTTATGGGGTTATTCATGTTTTATTCTTTCACCAAAAGCATCTAGTCCTTTATACATTATTGACAAAGAAATAAAATGCACAGTGACAAAACTGCAATTATCGGCATGCTCAAATCTTGCACTTTGTGGTTTTATAACATGAGATAAGTAACATTTTCTCAAACTCTGCCACACCCCTTTTCTCTGTCTTCATATTTCAAATAGGCATGCAGGTCAGTTATCACATGAATAAACTGACAGCAATAAATTTAACAAATAAAAAATATCTTACTGGCTGTACTTTTCAATGCAGGAAGCACTGAAATGCAATGTGATGTAATAAATACTTCTATTGGATTGTTCACAAAATGTTCGCCCATACATGTGCAGATACCAACATGAATGTGCTCTAAGAAAACTCTATGTTAATAAATAAGAACATTTAAAATTACCTAAATTTGGATATTATTTATATTACTGGAAGATTATTTTCATAGTTAAAAGATAAAAAAAATTAAAGCTCCTTTTCAAGTATAAAATAAGATTCAATTTACCAGAATTCAACTTATAGACCACTTTTACGTGGATATTTGTTTTATCAAGTGAGGGTCAAACAGGAGTTAGCTTACTATAAAATTAACCACAGAATATAATCCAATTCAATGCAGTATGTGTACGAGTCAATTCAGGGCAAATTGTTAATAAATTGCCTAAAGAATTTTTGTATATTGCAGCCAGATCTACTGTGACAAATTAACAATGATACTTAAGAACATTTCATACTGAAGATGCTAAGCTGTTATTAGGCATGCAATGCACTGAGCAAGTTCTCTCAGTGTCTCAGTTTATTCACTGGTGAAACAAATATTTGGATCCTGTCAAAGAGTAAGTATGAGGCTTGACCAAGTATCAACAAGCAAACCCCAGTGCCCAGTATATGGCACCTGGTACACACTCAATTAAATCACTAAAGCAACAATAATCCCTGGGTTACAAAAATAATTCTACACCCAGATATAGGAAAAGAAACATTTTCAAAGACTATTTTAAATCACATTTTCTTAAGGAAATTATTTGTAAATAATCAGAGATCCTGAAAGGCATTCTTAGATTAAATTGATTAAGAAATAAAGAAATGTAAAGAAAGGTTAAAGGTTATAAAAGTGTAACATACAACTACAATAGTAACAATGGTAATATTTCAACCAAATATACAGCATTATATCCTTGGAAGTCACTGAGAATAAATCTTAAGCATTCTCACCACACTTTCACTTTCACACACTCACCACCACTTTCTTTTCTGCACAAAAGAAAGTATTTAACTTTAACTGTGAGGTGTTAATTATTTTGATCCTAGAAATCATTTTACAAGGTATATCAAACCATCAGGTTGTATACTTTAAATATATACAATTCTATTAGTCAATATTTCCTGAAAATGTATTCTTCCATAAAGTTAAAAATCTATATACTGTTTCTCCCTTTCTCTGATTCCTTCAGTCCACTCTTAACATCAGGAGTTCCTCTTACAGCAGATCATTGCTATTACTTTGGTATAATCTTATCTCCCTCAAAATAAAAGCCAAAGTCTTTGCCATGGTCTATAAGACTCTACATAATCTGTTTTCTATCATCTCTTACCACTACATACCCCCTCCTCCCAATACTTCCCACCAGCCATGCTCATTTTCTTCTTGTAAAGCACACCATATATACTCCTTAGGGAGTTTACATTTGCCGCTTGAATAGCTCCTCAGATGGCCATACGGATAATGGCTCCCTTACTTGCTCCAGTCTTTCAGCATTAAGTCACCTTTTCAGTGAGGTCTTCTCTGGCCACCCTATATGATATTCAATTCCCCAATTTCCTCACCCCAACTAAATTTCTTATCTTCTTTTCCTTACTGAATTTTCTCCTCAGAATTTATCACCATCTAATATCATGCATATTTTATTTTTCTTATTTATTGTTTATCTCCTTCTCTAGACGGTAAGCTCATGTGGTGATAAACTCTTACATTCGTTTTGTTCATCACTGTATCATCATAGTCTAGAACACTGTCTGGCATGTATTGCCTGGATAAATAAACATGTATGAATAAATGAAATATTATGCATATAAAATGAGTGGGAAGCTAAAGAGACAAATAAGATAATTTGGAAATGAATACTGAAAACACACACTCAAGCAAACTCAACACACTGGAGTACAATGTTTGACAAAAAGTAGGTAGCATGACAAAATTTACACAGAATCAAATTTCAAATCAGCCACCAAAGTCTTACATAAAATTCTAACACACCTCTATAACTAGAGAAACAGGAAATGGAATAATGGGAATTTTCGTTTAAGAACATATCTAATTTAAGTTAAATAGAGTTTTCTGCCACTGACGTAGTAATCATTATGGACGAAGACAGTGAGTGATACAAGCAGCAGTATTTACTTCATAGGATGAAATAAGAAACTGATTTCTAGCAATTATCCTTTTAAAGTAATCAGTTCAACATCAGTGAAGTTCTGGAGTCCTAACTGTGCAAAACCAGTTAACTCACTTTCTTAATGATGAAGATAAAGTAATGAATCTAAACACAACGTTAAGATGACACATGCTTACAAAGTTTAGCTAAGCCTTGAGATAAGGTCAAGAACAGCACATTCACAGAAACTATTGAGGACTTGTTTCTTGATACTCTCAAAGTTCCAAATATTATAATTTGTACTTGTTATAAATCTGTAGTAATTTTTGTAGCTCAGATGACATGAGGTTTGGTTCACATACAAATGGATTCTTTCTTAAGTCTTCTACAGTTTCAACAATAATACAACAGAGAGAATCCAGACTAATCTTTAAATCAGACACTTTTCTTTGGACTAAGGTTGCTACTAATATGACCCCTTAAGTAAATTCCAACAGAAGAAACAAATATAGTAATACAGAATAAATTTTTGCAAATTTCTACAAAGATCATTTTGTTATCATTTGATTTACATGGCTAAGTATCATGTAATATGTCATTAAAAATAAAAAGTATGAATAAAAATGATATAATACAAATTTTTTATAATATGAATTATATAGTTACATATAATTAGAATGTATCAAAAAAGCCTCAAAGAATATATACTGAACCCAGAAGGTGGTGTTATGAAAACATTTGCTCCATCTAGAATTTGTTTCTGAGTTATCACGGTGCTACTTAAGAATTAATCATGGGGGCGCCTGGGTGGCTCAGTGGGTTAAAGCCTCTGCCTTTGGCTCTGGTAATGATCCCAGGGTCCTGGGATCGAGCCCGGCATCGGGCTCTCTGCTCTGCTGGGAGCCTGCTTTCCACTCTCTCTCTGCCTGCCTCTCTGCCTACTTGTGATTTTGTCAAATAAAAAAATAAAATCTTTAAAAAAAAAGAATTAATCATGCATATGGATGAAAAGCATAAAAAACAGAATCTAATTTTGTTGCTATACATACTTGCAGAGTACTGTTATACTAAGAAGTCAGACGGGACAGAATACACACATAAAAATGAGGAGGGGATTCAATGAATGTATAATCTGAAATAATATGCCTGAATAGATCCCCTGAAAAAGAACTGAAAACAAGCAGACTTAAGGAAAAGCAAGCAAGCAAGCAAGCAAGCAAGATGATTTCTGAAAGGCAGCTGAGATGAATAAGCTAAGTAAAAAACAAAAAGCTAAATAAAACATTCCTTTTTTGGTAAAATACCTAAAAATGAAAATACAAAACATAAGCGCTAGCTTTCTCAAATAAAAACGACACATGGAATATTTATAAGTAACTCATTAACCCGGTACACAGGATGGATTGCTGGAGAGTTTGGGAAAATAGCATTAATAAGGTTTCTGTAGGTCTTTTCCTAGTTACTTTTATTCATTCTTCAGATGTTGTCTCAAACTTAACTTTCTTAAGTATCCCAGTTAAAAGCTTTTATAGCAATGTGTATCTACAGCCTTATAATTATTACTTTACAGTTTATAATTATATATAACATGTGTGATTTATAAGGGACTGTGAGCCTCTCTTCTAGACTATAAGCTCCACAATTATATCCCTGGGCCTGAAAATTACTCACTCAATCAGTATTTCCTAGAAGTTAATATTAATGAGGTTTTGGGAAAACTTTGTTTAATTGTTAAGAAGAAAGTCTCCTAAGTTTTTAATCATGTGTCAGGGACACAGAAAATGATATCTTATGACAGTTCATTTTGACTTCAAATTACTTATTGCCTTCTCTTGGATCCTTGAAGGATAGGAGTAGAGAGATTAAAATAACTCTAAATATACAACAGTAAGGCACAAACTTGCAAACAACTGTCACTCAAACAAATTTAGGGTTTACTCACTTTCACTTAAGTGAGAAGTCTTCTTAAAGGCTCATGGCATGAATTTAAAAATACATGTAGTTCAAAGAGCCTAGAGATTGTGACAACAACAGAACAAAGTAAACCGGTCTGGTACGTGCAGAGACTAAATCTACCAGCTGGAAGTGGAACTTAGCACATAACAGACATCCAATAAATACCTGGTGAATGAATCAGGGATTTAATACCCATTTTACTACCCATTTTTATACAATAATTACAACATCCACTTTGGAATTATTTTGTTTTATTGACTCATATCCCTGGGCCTTACATATTACTCACTCAATTAGTATTTCCTTTATAAATGGTTAATGAAATAAAAGATGATGATATGCCCTTATACAGAGGATTTTTGTTATATTTCAAAATATTTATATTATATTGTTATTTTTAATTCATCACATTATTTCAAATTTTTTGGTTCCATCATCCCCAATTCTGCAACTTTAATATTTCCCTGTTAATGAATTCCATCAATGTCTTACCTACTAGGTTTTAAGTTCACTGAGAAGGAGGCCATACATTTTTCAGTTTTATCTCCTTACACTGAATAACATGGTTCTTTGCAAAAAATGTTTTTTTAGCAAATGCCTGTTATATAAATAAATTTGAGAAATATAATGGGTACTTTCCCATTAATAAGATCTTTCTGGAGCACTTTTGTTTTACTAAATGTATTTTTGTTTTATCATACACAAAAATAAGGATTTGCATCTATATGGAACAATGCTATTTGAATCTCTATGAAAATCTATCAACATTTATGACACAAAATAAACAATTTTAGGAACAAATCCTAAATATGTTTAGGTACAAACTGTTATATCAAATACCCTAACCAGGCTGTTAACTATGGAACAGGTCGGTGACTAATGCTAGAATTACAATGAGACTCAGATGCTCCTAGATATGATTAACATTATCTGGCTTTATGAAATTAATATATTTAGTGTCCGATTAAAAAGTACAACCCTTCTTGCTTGAAGAGCTAAAATGAAAGATAGATATTCTTTGCTAGAATAGTAAAATGTAAAAATTGCAAATATCTGTGTCCATCTTGATCATTCATAATGTTCATATAATGCTCACAGCATGCAGAGTTTCACCACATGTTAAAAAGTAACTGTGAAACACATTAAAAAAATCAAGCTTCAAAATAATTGCCATCTTACACTGCAGGTGACAGAGACAATGTTGCTAAAAATCCCATTATCTGTGATTGATGAATACCTCAAACTTTAAAATATAAATTCTAAAACAACACTTTCATTATTATTGAAATTTTACAAATAAATCACATAAAAACCAAAAAGACATTTTTATTTTATTTTTTTAAATTTTTTTAAGATTTTACTTATTTATTTGACAGATAGAGATCACAAGTAGGCAGAGAGGGAGGCAGAGAGAGAGGGGAAGCAGGCTCCCTGCCGAACAGAGAGCCTGACGTGGGACTCGATCCCAGGACTCTGGGATCATGACTTGAGCCAAAGGCAGAGGCTTTAACCCACTGAGCCACCCAGGCACCCCCCAAAAAGACATTTTTAAAGTAACTTTTCCAGTTACACAAATATTTTTTAGAAAATACATTTGTATTTTTTCTCAAATAAAGTCATTAAACAGTGGTAAGAATGCCTAATCTCTGCATAGCACCTTATATACCTTACAAAATACATATTTAGTGATTTGATTCCCGTAATCATGATATAGGCTCTTAACCCCATTACTTTCCAAACTATGGACCTTCTAGAGAGCAGAACTGGGTTGGAATCTCAAGTCTTATGATAACAAGTTCAATGCTTTTTTCATGTTATTTGGTATTTTTCTCATTTTCTAAAATCTCACCTTTGTCTTCCTCTCTTAGGACAGCCATCCCATATTTATGTACAGCCTTTATAATCTACTATTAGATTATAAACTCCTTGATGGACTATAATAGGCAATTATTAAATATCTGATAATGAATTTCCCGATTTATTGGGCTCTTCTAGGCAACACATATTTGAGGAAGGAAATGGGATAATTTTAACTCATGGAAGATTTACCCACACAAAATGAAAGAGAATTAAAAACTCCCCCAAAAGTCTAGATCATCTCAAAACTCCTATTTTCAACTGACTGAACAGCACAACATTATATAATAAGAATTAGCTAAATAAAATTAGGCAGTGGAAAATCTGATGCTTTCACAGATATATAAGAACTCTCATCTTTAATAGAGATCTCTGCAAAATTTCAATGACAGAAAGAAGCTAAATAAAATCTTCAAATGTGAATGGGCAACAATTTATTTTCAGAATATATCATACTATTCATTTTAGTTACTTACAAAGTGAAAATATTAAAGACAAGTGTTAATTTGCAAGTAGACCCCTTCCTTTTGGTTTCTAATAATAGTAATTTAAATTCCTACAGTTATATATTTTTATTTATTTATTTATTTATTTATTTATTTATTTATTTTTACCTTACAGTTACATTTTAAACTATAAGTGGTAACAAGGGAAATATTTCAGTCTTGTTTAATGTATGAAATAGTAACTTTTAGAGCTTAGAAAACAGACGGAGACAATCACATAGATTTCAGTTTATACTTTACCTATAACTTTTCCTTCTACAATTCACAAACTGTTTTATAAATATTGCCAGCATGGTCACAGGTTGGAATAGGCAAGCTTATCTACATCCATAACTTAAAGGCACATATAAATTATAAAAGAGTTTGCCAAGGAAATGAGGAAGGACACATTACTAGAAACTGTAGGTGGGATGTACGGATGTAGGAAAATATGATTTTGAAGTTGAGGTCTGAATGCTACACAAAATTAACAATGCAATGAAAATTATAAACCTTGATGGATTTATTCCTTTTAACCCGTTAGAATGGCATCTATTTTCATTTAAATATAATTTCTAGATGTGAATATATGAAATGCCACTGTATACTGAAATGGTCACTTTCATGATATGTGAAATTCACCTCAGAATTACAGATACATACTTTGATATATATATATATACACACAGAGAGAGAAAGATATGTAGATACATATCTACCTAAAACCCTCTGACCTTTATCTAGCAATCATGGTTCACTCTGTTTGTAAGATAATTAGTAGCATTCAATTTCCTGGACATAAACTGAAATCTTAAGATAGCCAGCTTGAAAATGCATGCTCTTTGAAATGTTGGAGTGAAAAATGACAGAGGGCTTCATACGCCAAAAATATCAAGAATTTCTCAGTAGGTAAAGTTAAACAAAACTTCACAATTACTTTTCATCTGTCCAATGCTTAATCAAAAGTAAGACAAACCTAAGAAGTAGTTTAGCAGTACTTAATAAACTTTAATAAATAATCAGAAGCAGCAGTGTGAACAAATCACTTAAACATTTTATCATCAATTTCTATTTATTGTTTATTAATGCCAGTAAGGAACAGCTTACTCATAAAGGGGAAAAAGGAGCCTTAAACCTAAATTAATAATAAAGCTAATTCAACTATCCTTGTCCCCTTTATTAGGGAATTTCATTATCCCTATTTAATTACAAATATCTTAAAAATCTCTCATGGTATATATATATATATATTTTTTTAAAGATTTTATTTTAGGGGTGCCTGGGTGGCTCAGTGGGTTAAGCTGCTGCCTTCGGCTCAGGTCATGATCTCAGGGTCGTGGGATCGAGTCCCACATCGGGCTCTCTGCTCAGCAGGGGGTCTGTTTCCCTTCCTCTCTCTCTGCCTGCCTCTCTGCCTACTTGTGATCTCTCTCTCTGTCAAATAAATAAATAAATAAATATTTTTAAAAAAATAAATGAAGATTTTATTTTATTTGAGAGAGAGAGTGAGCAGGAGAGAGCACAAACTGGGGTAGGGGTGAAGGAAGAGGGAGGAGCAGGCTCTCCACTGAGCAGGGAGCCAAATGCAGGACTCTGTCCCAGAACCCTGGGATCATGACCTGAGCTGAAGGCAAATGCTTAACTGACTGAGCCTCACAGGCGCCCCTGTCATGGTATATTTTTGAAAGCAATTTCAAAGCCTAGTTTCAGGAGTATAAAATTTATTATTAAATTTATTCATGAAAAAAGGGAAAAATTATAATAATATTTTTAATTTTAATTTAAAATAACTTTAATGTTCATGTTCAACTTAAAATATTTTAAATGTTTAGCTTAAAATACTTTAAATGTCTGTAGCACCTGGGTGGCTATCGGTTAAGCTTCTGACTCTTGATTTCGGCTCAGTCATGATCTCCTGGTTGTGAGATCGAGCCCTGTATTGGACTCTGCGCTTCTCTTGGGGTCGGCTTGCGACTCTCTCTCTCCCTCTCCCTCTGCCTCTCCCTGCACTTGTGCTCTCTAAATAAATAAATAAAATCTTTAAAAATGTGTATTTTTTAAATGTTTGTGCATTTGAGTTTAATTTAAATTTATAACAACTATTTGTAATTTATAATAACTTAAAATAAATATGTCCTTAATAAGATTAACCTTTAGTGAATTTTTGCACACTGTATTGAAGGAATTCAGAAAAAAGTAAAATTAAGTACTAAGCTAAAATGTTATGGGCACTTATCATAAACTATTCATCATTTTATTATAATTATAGCATAATGAACTGCATAAGAATATACATATAAACTAAATTGAAAACGTACATCAACAAATTGTATGATAAAGTGTCGCCTTTGTCCATCAGAATATACAGAAAGGACATATTCACCAGGTTTCCCATGACTCTCTCGCACCAAGAAGTCTCCTTGTTGTTTTAATAGATCTTGCGCTTCTATTCTGGGAATTGCTCCATGGTACCAGTCCTGTTCTGCCAGGGGCTTCTCACTTATAGGGATCGTATCAGAGAACTTGTATAAACATTGAGAAAAAATAAATAAATAATGAATTAGAGAAAATAGGAATTCTTCCTGGCAAAATTCATAGCAATTGTAAATACTTCTTACATACATTCCTCTTTTTAATCAACCAATTAAAAGCTTCATGATGAATCTGAATTTTTCATAATTTTTAAAGAAAATATCTCTTGGAACACCAGTGTTGAAGTTCAGCTCAAATACATATCCTTCAATACTTTGTTTATTCTGTCTATAGATGTTCTATCTATAGATATTCTATCTATAGATCTATAAATGCATACAATATTAGCCTTTAGTGTTAGAATTTATAGTCTTATTCACCATAATATAAAAGAAATCCATATATTTAAAGTTTACCAGAGAATTACAATAAAAGGGTGTAATATCAGAGAAATTTGTCACAAAACAATTTCATTTTTATTTAAATTAAGTTAGGTATTTTTATGGAATAAACTTTCAACAAGACAGGCTGTAAACTGCCCATGTCCTATGTTCCAGAAGCAATATCTAAAGCTTTATTTGAAGCTGCCTTGCTGCCATGGCTTCCCATTCTTACCCTCATTCCCCTGACTGGCTTAGCCGTTACCACTGCCACATGGCTGGTCCTGTATAGCAATGGCCAATAAAACCTTAGGAGAAATAGCATCACCTGAAATCACCACCACAAATTTTTTTTTAATAAATTGTTTATTTATTTGACAGACGGATATCACAAGTAGGCAGAGAAGCAGGCAGAGAGAGAGGAAGAAGCAGGCTCCCCGCTGAGCAGAGAGCCCGATGTGGGGCTCCATCCCAGGACCCTGGGATCCTGACCTGAGCCGAAGACAGAGGCTTTAACCCACTGAGCCACCCAGGTGCCCTCACCACCACAAAATTATAAACACGTGGCAAAAACAAGAGAGGACGATAAGCCACGACCATGGCAGGAAAAGTAGATTATCTTATTTTATGAGACCACATGCTAAAATCAAAAACCAGATAACTAAGGAGCGAGTATATGTCCTTGAAATGTTTCTAACTGATAATAAATGGAAACACATTTTCTAGTTACAAGTAAAAAGTTTGTTTTTAACATTCAAAGAACTAAATTGCCCCAGATGGTTAATAGTACTGTGTGGGTAAGGAACAGTAATATGCACTAACTCTTAAGATACTTAGAATACAATATGCACAATGTCTCATGGGAAAGTAATTTACAAATTGGAGAAATTAGAATTATTAATAAATGAAAGGCAAATATTCACATATATAGTTTCTCAGGCTGATGTTATGAACTCTATGTAGAGACAAAGTATGATATCTTCGCAGTAAATGAAAACTAGTTGTGAAAATAGCCTTTATTGTTTTGTACCACTAAAGAGGTCTAAACTTTTTAGGTCAAAGTTCCATTTTACATTACCCAAAACCCAACCTATTGATTTAAAAAAACAACCTTGAAAAATCCCAAATGGAATCAAAGAAGAGCTCACACTTTTGTTTCTACTTCTTCCACTTATTATACACTTAATTTCTTCAATATATACATGGTGTGACTTACAAAGAAGCTTTTAGTAAGCAAATAAGGCTTTTCCTTTAGTACTAATTATAATAAATATAATATTTATAAAAAATTTTAATCAGTGTTTTCAAAAATGGATTTAAAGGACAATTATACAGGGAATCAGCCACAAGTATGAGGTAAAAACAAATGCATAATACACACAAAATTAAATTTTTGTGTATACTAATAGTTTATAATTCTTAAAATATGTAGTCAAAATTATTAAATGAATCTTTTCCAAAATTTTATCACAATGTATCTCACTATAACAAACACCAAAATTTTTACTAACAAAAATATTTCCATATTTATAACAAAATATTTCCAAGTGTTGCCAATGGTGAAATTCAATGTCACCTCCGTGCAAAGAATTTGTTTTCATCATTATCTTTCAAGAATGTCTACATATTAGAAAGGTATCACAAACAAGGATGTCAATGTGCTTGATTTCTTGTCCTATTCAACCTATCCTCCCAAATGTTGATTTATTTAGAATAGTAAAATGCAGAGCCTGGAGAAGTCATTAAGTAAGAAGGGCATCTGAAGTACAAAAGCTCAGCTAACACTGAGAAATTCATTTAAGGATTTGAATGTGAAGAATCTATTTGGGGGTGGTAAATCATCTTGAAAGAACATCTACATTTGTTTATTTGCTTTAAAAAATAAGTGAATGGGAAGGAAATTACACTACTATATCACAGGGATTACATACCAGTCCTTCAGATTTATTAGTTTCTTTGAAATAGAGATCTAATACCAATACAAAGTGTAAGCTAGGGGTACCTGGGTGGCTCAGTCCGCTAAGCTTCTGATTCTCGATTTAGACTCAGGTCATGATCTCAGGGTTGTGAGATGGAGCTGTATTGGGCTCTGCACTCAGTGCAAGTCAGCTTGTCTCTCTCCCTCTGTTCCTCACTCCCGCCACCACTCCATAACCCCTGCGCCGAGCCCCTCCCGCAGCATGTGCGCACACTCTTTCTGTCAAATAAATAATGATCTTTAAGAAAAAATATGTAAGCTGAACAGTTTGCGAGTGTATGCATGCGTACATGCATCTGTATACACATAAGCAGGGAAATGTCCTATATATGCCCAGTCTGGGTCTATCAGGTTTTATAGGAACTTCTCTGCAAGCAAAGAAAGGAACACTTTTATTAACATGATTTCAATTAAATTCCAACACAATTCTGCGAGCTTGTTGTAATGGTATGTAGAATGCATCAGCAACAAAATCCAATATCCCAAAGGTGTCATAATTACATCAAAAAGGAAATGAAGCTTTTTACTTCAAATATTGTATCTTTCTCTTTTTTTCTTTTTTTAAAATTGTGTTATGTTAGTCACCATACAGTAAGTATTAGTTTTTGAGGTAGTGTCTATGAACTATTATATCTTTCTAATCCTGAGTAGGATAAGATGTTTCCTTGTCAGTAAGTCATCTAAGATTTTTGCCCAAGATATGGGGGGAGGGGTTCTTTTTTTGAAGTCACTAGTTAATCTAACATAGTTAATTAGTTATACTGAAACAGGAAAGTTTTCCTGATTGACTGGGCTAGGTGTTTAGGTATTTTTCCTGGGCCTTATTCTTAAAGAACATTCCAGCAAAGACATATTGGGTTTGGGGCACCTCGGTGGCTCATCATTAAGCATCTGCCCTCGACTCAGGTCATGATCGCATGGTCCTAGGATCGACACCCGCAATGGGCTCCCTGCTCAGCGAGAAGCCTGCTTCTTCTGCCCTCTGCTTCTCCCTCCCTGTTTGTGTTCCCTCTCTCGCTGCATCTCTCTTTGTCAAATAAATAAATAAAATCTTTAAACAAAACAAAACATGTTGGGCTTAGTGAAATAAAAAGATTTGTTTAAGTGAAGAGGCAAGTAGGAGTCAGTACTAAGAAAATGAAAATATTTTTGGCAGGGGTGGAATAAGGGCCTATTTTTTTTTTCTTGTCTTATTCAGCCTAATTTCCAAGTATGTCATGCAAATATGTATGCTTTTACTTATTTCTTTATATATACTATTTATTTATTTATTTGATTGAGAGAGAGGGAGCACACACTCAAGTAGGGGGAGAGGGAAAGAGAGAATCTCAAGCAGATTCTCTGATGAGAAGGGAACCCAAAGTGGGGTTCCCTCTAACCCTGAGATCGTGACCAGAGCCAAAACCAAGAATCAAAGCCAAGGTGGCCCAATTTGCATGCCTTTATCTCAAATATTTCAGTTCAAGAAGAGCCTTTTTGTTGAGAGGCAAAAAAAAAAAAAACAGCAGGGGCAACTAGCTGTCTCGATCAGTATAGCCTGAGACTCTTGATCTCAGAGTTGTAAATTCGAGTCCCACACCAGGGGACTTTAAAAAGATAAAATCTTGGGGCACCTAGACAGCTCAGTAGGTCATGCATCCAACTCTTGATTTTGATTCAGATCATGATCTCAGGGTCAGGGATTGAGACCCCCATATTGGGCTGTGTGCTTGGCATGAAGTCTGCTTGAAATTCTCTTTCCCTCCCCCCGCCCCCACTAATGCACACACTCTCCCTAAAATAAGTAAATAAATAAATAAATAAAACCTTTTAAAAAAAATAATAAAATAAAATCTTCAAAAAATAGATCAAGCTCTGGATTCTATTAAAATCAGGCATCCAAATAAGAAGCAATTAAACAAAAAAGAAGAAAATAAAACAGCATGAAAAACATGTAAGTAAACCACTCAAGGAACTGGGACAAGCTAAATAAAACTTCACCACAAACAAAATTTTTAATGAATTTTTAATAACCATAAAATGATATTTAATTCTCTTTTCTATTCTTATATAAATTTACTAATTAATTTAATAATCTAAGTAAAGAACTATTTCAAATCTGGTTTAATATTATACTGGGGGGTGAGGAGTCAAGATGGCAGAGAAGTAGCAGCCTGAGACTATCACCTAGCAGGAGATCAGCTAGATAGCTTATCTAAAGATTGCAAACACCTACAAATCCATCGGCAGATCGAAGAGAAGAACAACAGCAATTCTAGAAACAGAAAAACAACCACTTTCTGAAAGGAAGGACTGGCGGAGAAGTGAATTCAAAATGACGGGAAGATAGACCCCGGGGGGAGGAGCCAGCTCCCAGTAAGCGGCAGAGCAATGGAACACAAAATCAGGACTTTTAAAAGTCTGTTCCGCTGAGGGACATCACTCCAGAGGCTAAACTGGGGTGAAGCCCACACGGGGTCAGTGTGGCCTCAGGTCCTGCAGGGTTACAGAAGGATCGGGGGTGTCTGAGAGTCACAGGGCTTACAGGTATTAGAACGGGGAAGCCGGCTACAAAGACAGAGCTGACAGTAAGCTCACAGCTCAGGGTTACCTTGAACTGGTCGCAGGCTCGGTGAGCTCAGAGCACGGCGAGAGGTCAGGCAGACGGGAGTGACTGGGCGCTGTTCTCTGAGGGCGCATTGAGGAGTGGGGCCCCAGGCTCTCGGCTCCTCCCGGCTGGAGACCAGGAGGCCGACATTTGATTTCCCATCCTCCGGAACTCTACGGAAAGCGCTCAGGGAACAAAAGCTCCTGAAAGCAAACCCGAGCGGATTACTCAGCCCAGCCCCTGGTAAGGGCGGTGCAATTCCGCCTGGGGTAAAGACACTTGAAAATCACTACACCAGGCCCATTCCCCAGAAGATCAACAAGAAATCCAGCCAAGACCAAGTTCACCTACCAAGGACTGCAGTTTCAATACCAAGGAGAGCAGCAGAATTCCAGAGGAGGAGAAAGCAAAGCATGGAACTCATGGCTTTCTCCCTAAGATTCTTTAGTCTTGCAGTTAATTTAATTTTTTTTCTTTTTCATTATTTTTCTCTTCCTCTGCTAAAACTTTTTTAACTTTTACCCTTTTCTTTTTTAACATTTTTAACTAGTTTATCTAATACATATATATTTTTTTCTTTTTTATACATTTCTTTCTTTGTTTTTTTTTTTTTAATTCTTTTCTTTCTTGCTTGCTTTCTCTCTTTCTGAACCTCTTTTTAACCCTTTCTCCTCCCTCACGATTTGGGATCTCTTCGGATTTGGTAAAGCATATTTTCCTGGAGTTGTTGCCACCCTTTTAGTATTTTACTTTCTCCTTCTTATACTCTTATCTGGACAAAATGACAAGGCGGAAAAATTCACCACAAAAAAAAAAAGAACAAGAGGCAGTACCAAAGGCAAGGGACCTAATCAATACAGACATTGGTAATATGTCAGATCTAGAGTTCAGAATGACAATTCTCAAGGTTCTAGCCGGGCTCGAAAAGGGCATGGAAGATATTAGAGAAACCCTCTTGAAAGAAATAAAAGCCCTTTCTGGAGAAATAAAAGAACTAAAATCTAACCAAGTTGAAATCAAAAAAGCCATTACTGAGGTACAATCAAAATGGAGGCTCTCACGGCTAGGATAAATGAGGCAGAAGAAAGAATCAGTGATATAGAAGACCAAATGACAGAGAATAAAGAAGCTGAGCAAAAGAGGGACAAACAGCTACTGGACCACGAGGGGAGAATTCGAGAGATAAGTGACACCATAAGACAAAACAACATTAGAATAATAGGGATTCCAGAAGAAGAAGAAAGAGAGAGGGGAGCAGAAGGTATACTGGAGAGAATTATTGGGGAGAATTTCCCCAATATGGCAAAGGGAACGAGCATCAAAATTCAGGAGGTTCAGAGAACGCCCCCCAAATCAATAAGAATAGGCCCACACCCCATCACCTAATATTAAAATTCACAAGTCTTAGTGACAAAGAGAAAATCCTGAAAGCAGCCCAGGAAAAGAAGTCTGTAACATACAATGGTAAAAATATTAGATTGGCAGCAGACTTATCCACAGAGACCTGGCAGGCCAGAAAGAGCTGGCATGATATATTCAGAGCACTAAACGAGAAAAACATGCAGCCAAGAATACTATATCCAGCTAGGCTATCATTGAAAATAGAAGGAGAGATTAAAAGCTTCCAGGACAAACAAAACTGAAAGAATTTGCAAACACCAAACCAGCTCTACAGGAAATATTGAAAGGGGTCCTCTAAGCAAAGAGAGCCCACAAGCGGTAGATCAGAAAGGAACAGAGACAATATACACTGACAGTCACCTTACAGGCAACACAATGGCACTAAATTCATATTTCACAATAGTTACCCTGAATGTTAATGGGCTAAATGCCCCAACAAAACACACAGGATATCAGAATGGATAAAAAAAAAAAAACCATATATATGTTGCCTAGAAGAAACTCATTTTAAACCCAAAGACACCTCCAGATTGAAAGTGAGGGGGTGCAAAAGAATTTACCATGCTAATGGACATCAGAAGAAAGCAGGAGTGGCAATCCTTATATCAGATCCATTAGATTTTAAGCCAAAGACTATAATAAGAGATGAGGAAGGACACTATATCATACTAAAAGGGTCTGTCCAACAAGAAGATCTAACGATTTTTAATGTCTATGGCCCCAACGTGGGAGTAGCCAACTATATAAACCAATTAATAACAAAATCAAAGAAACACATCAACAATAATACAATAATAGTAGGGGACTTTCACACTTCCCAACTGAAATGGACAGATCATCCAAGCAAAACATAAACAAGGAAATAAAGGCCTAAATGACACGCTGGACCAGATGGACATTGCAGATATATTCAGAACATTTCATCCCAAAGCAACAATATACACATTCTTCTCTAATGCACATAGAACATTCTCCAGAATAGATCGCATCCTCAGTTCTAAATCAGGACTCAACCGGTATCAAAAGATTGGGATCATTCCCTGCATATTTACAGACCACAATGCTCTGAAGCTAGAACTCAATCACAAGAGAAAGTTTGGAAAGAACCCAAATACATGGAGACTAAACAGCATCCTTCTAAAGAATGAATGGGTCAACCGGGAAATTAAAGAAGAATTGAAAAAAATCATAGAAACAAATGATAATGAAAACGCAACAGTTCAAAATCTGTGGGACACAACAAAGGCAGTCCTGAGAGGAAAATATATAGTGGTACAAGCCTTTCTCAAGAAACAAGAAAGGTCTCAGCTACAAAACCTAACACTACACCTAAAGGAGCTGGAGACAGAACAAGAAAGAAACCCTAAACCCAGCAGGAGAAATCATAAAGATCAGAGCAGAAATCAATGAAATAGAAACCGAAAAAACAATAGAACAAATCAACGAAACTAAGAGCTGGTTCTTTGAAAGATTAATAAAATTGATAAACCCCTGGCCAGACTTATCAAAAAGAAAAGAGAAAGGACCCAAATAAATAAAATCATGAATGAAAGAGGAGAGATCACAACTAACACCAAAGACATATTATAAGAACAATTATAAAACAATTATAAGAACATACTATGAGCAACTCTACGCCAACAAATTTGACAATCTGGAAGAAATGGATGCATTCCTAGAAACATATAAACTACCACAACTGAACCAGGAAGAAATAGAAAGCCTGACCAGACCCATAAACAATAAGGAGATTGAAACAGTCATTAAAAATCTCCAAACAAACAAAAGCCCAGGGCCAGACGGCTTCCCGGGGGGAATTCTACCAAACATTTAAAGAAGAACTAATTCCTATTCTCCTGAAACTGTTCCAAAAAATAGAAATGGAAGGAAAACTTCCAAACTCATTTTATGAGGCCAGCATCACCTTGATCCCAAAACCAGACAAGGATCCCATCAAAAAAGAGAGCTATAGACCAATATCCTTGATGAACACAGATGCGAAAATTCTCACCAAAATACTAGCCAATAGGATTCAACAGTACTTTAAAAGGATTATACACCACGACCAAGTGGGATTTATTCCAGGGTTGCAAGGTTAGTTCAACATCCACAAATCAATCAGTGTGATACAACAAATCAATAAAGGAAAGAACAAGAACCATTTGATAGTCTCAATATATGCTGAAAAAGCATTTGACAAAGTACACATCTCTTCCTGATCAAAACTCTTCAAAGTGTAGGGTTAGAGGGTACATACCTCAATATTATCAAAGCCATTTATGAAAAACCCACCGCAAATATCATTCTCAATGGAGAAAAACTGAAAGCTTTTCCACTAAGGTCAGGAACACAGCAGGGATGTCCATTATCACCACTGATATTCAACATAGTACTAGAAGTCCTAGCCTCAGCATTCAGACAAAAAAAGGAAATTAAAGGCATCTAAATCGGCAGAGAAGAAGTCAAACTATCACTCTTCGCAGATGATATGATATTATATGTGGAAAACCCAAAAGACTCCACTCCAAAACTGCTAGAACTTATACAGGAATTCAGTAAAGTGTCAGGATATAAAATCAATGCACAGAAATCAGTTGCATTTCTCTACACCAACAACAAGACATAAGCAAGAGAAATTAAGGAGTCAATCTCATTTACAATTACACCCAAAATCATAAGATACCTAGGAATAAACCTAACCAAAGAGACACAGAATCTATACTCAGAAAACTATAAAGTACTCATGAAAGAAATTGAGGAAGACACAAAGAAATGGAAAAATGTTCCATGCTCCTGGATTGGAAGAATAAATATTGTGAAAATGTCTATGCTACCTAAAGCAATCTACACATTTAATGCAATTCCTATCAAAGTACCATCCATCTTTTTCAAAGAAATGGAACAAATAATGCTAAAATTTATATGGAACCAGAAAAGACCTCGAATAGCCAAAGGGATATTGAAAAAGAAAGCCAACGTTGGTGGCATCACAATTCCGGACTTCAAGCTCTATTACAAAGCTGTCATCATCAAGACAGCATGGTACTGGCACAAAAACAGACACATAGATCAATGGAACAGAAGAGAGAGCCCAGAAATAGACCCTCAACTCTATGGTCAACAAATCTTCGACGAAGCAGGAAAGAATGTTCAATGGAAAAAAGACAGCCTCTTCAATAAATGATGTTGGGAACATTGGACAGCCACATGCAGAAAAATGAAATTGGACCACTTCCTTACAGCACACACAAAAATAGACTCAAAATGGATGAAGGACCTCAATATGAGAAAGGAATCCATCAACATCCTTGAGGAGAACACAGGCAGCAACCTCTTCGACCTCAGCCGCAGCAACATCTTCCTAGGAACATCGCCAAAGGCAAGGGGAGCAAGGGCAAAAATGAAGTATTGGGATTTTATCAAGATCAAAAGCTTTTGCACAGCAAAGGAAACAGTTAACAAAATCAAAAGACAACTGACAGAATGGGATAAGATATTTGCAAACGACATATCAGATAAAGGACTAGTGTCCAGAATCTATAAGGAACTTAGCAAACTCAACACCCAAAGAACAAATAATCCAATCAAGAAATGGGCAGAGGACATGAACAGACATTTCTGCAAAGAAGACATCCAGATGGCCAACAGACACATGAAAAAGAGCTCCATATCACTCGGCATCAGGGAAATACAAATCAAAACCACAATGAGATATCACCTCACACCAGTCAGAATGGCTAAAATCAACAAGTCAGGTAATGACAGATGCTGGCGAGGACGCGGAGAAAGGGGTACCCTCATACACGGTTGGTGTGAATGCAAGCTGGTGCAACCACTCTGGAAAACAGCATGGAGGTTCCTCAAAATGTTGAAAATAGAACTTCCCTATGACCCAGCAATTGCACTACTACTGGGTATTTACCCTAAAGATACAAACGTAGTGATCTGAAGGGGCACATGTACCCGAATGTTTATAGCAGCAATGTCAACAATAGCCAAACTATGGAAAGAACCTAGATGTCCATCAACAGATGAATGGATAAAGAAGAGGTGGTATATATACACAATGGAATACTATGCAGCCATCAAAGGAAATGAAATCTTGCCATTTGCGACTACGTGGATGGAACTAGAGCGTATCATGCTTAGCGAAATAAGTCAAGCAGAGAAAGACAACTATCATATGATCTCCCTGTTATGAGGAAGTGGTGAGGCAACATGGGGGCTTAAGGGGGTAGGAGAAGATTAAATGAAACAAGATGGGATTGGGAGGGAGACAAACCATAAGTGACTCTTAATCTCACAAAACAAATTGAGGGTGCTGGGGGGAGGGGTGTTGGGAGAAGGGGAGTGGGGTTATGGACATTGGGGAGGGTTTGTGCTTTGGTGAGTGCTGTGAAGTGTGTAAACCTGGCAATTCACAGACCTGTACCCCTGGGGATAAAAATATATTATATGTTTATAAAAAATTAAAAATTAAAAATTAAAAAAAAAAGTAATATTATACGGGGGGAGAACAAGTAATTTGGGGTTTTGAAATTTTCCAAAAAATTCCATAAAGACCTTTAATTTTAAGCTATGTATCACTGGAAAATTTTAGATTAGGACTCAAACGTCATGCAGAAGTAAGAGAATGACTTACTTGCAAAAGCTTGGACTAGGTCTATTGAATAGGAATCTGGTTGGTAGTAGTAAAAGCTATTTTCAGTGAAAGGAAATTGTAATCATATGTAGAAAGCACATTTATACCATTTAGAGTGTGATAACTGAACAAATGTTTAACCTAAAGTGAGAACAAGGGGCACCTGGGAGGCTCAGTGGATTAAGCCTCTGCCTTCTGCTCAGGTCATGATCTCATGGTCCTGGGATTGAGCCCCGCATTGGGTTCTCTGCTCAGCACGGAGTCTGCTTCCTCCTCTCTCTCTGCCTGCCTCTCTGCCTACTTGTGATCTCTCTCTGTCAAATAAATAAAAATCTTTAATAAAAATAAATAAATAAAAATAGAATGAGAACATGAATAATAATGTTCTGGCTGCTACATTTTTCCATATTTCTAAATAATTCTGTCTTGAATTTATGGAATTAGTTAACTCTAAAACAGTGAAAAATAAAAAATATTCTAGATATTTGATCTTCATGATCACTGCCTCAGGCTAGACAAACAGAATATAAATTAATTAGAGCAATGTTCTGTCTTTATGAGGCACTAAGGCCTATCTTTAATTCTACAAATTCCAATGTTTTTAGCAGTAAAGTAGAATTGATCATTTTTTCATGTACTGACATCTTTAACCAAAACAAAGATACTTCACCTACTGTTTATTTTCCACAACGAAACTAGCAACAAAACTATTTTTCATAAATTTCTTGATTAAAGATCTGTTGTACTTTTTGAGAACCTGAGTTTGTTCATTCTTCAGCCAATAATATAGCTGTTGTCCAGCATAACTAGTCAGAATTACAGGCTAATCAGAAATTTGCATTCTCATATGATTCTTTCTAAAATTTTACCTGAAAAGATAGACAAGTAAGTCAAATTCAAATACGACCTTACTTCCACAACTTCCCATTTCCTTGGTCGCCTTTTTGTGTACCTTTTGGATCTCTCATAAGAGACACCATCTCTAGCAAAGTAATTTTCTTAGAAGTCTTTTGCTTTTGGTTTAATGCCTCTGTTTCTTCCAATACCTTCTGATTTCCTCTGGCTTTGTTTTTTTGTTTGTTTGTTTGTTTCTCCTTGTTACTTTAGTTCCTTACTCTTCTCTTTATTCATAATCATCTTCTTTTTTCACTTTATTATTTTTATCCATTTACTTTTTCCAGTTGTACTTATGACTCTTATTCATACTCTCTCATCTGATCATTTCACTGCTTGTTTTCTACGGTTTTATTTTTTTTCAGTAGCTAATATTTCCTTAAGCTCATATTATATATAAAATGTGCCACAATATCAATAATAACACATTTCAATCAACTAAATATATTCAGTGCTAATTTCATGTTACAAATATCAACTAAAACTATTACCAACTCATTCTAAGAGTCATGTTTCAATAAATTTAAACATTTATCAGTAAGTTGAGATTTCTGGTGAAGAATGCAGTATCAGTTGGACATGATCAGACTAAGTATTTGTTCAAACATGTAAAGGAACAGACGTGCTCTCTATATAGTAAAATGACAGGTTACAGAAAATAAATCCAAAAAGCCTTTCTTAAAAATTGTATGTGATAATGCTAATGGTTCAAAGCTAGCAATTCTGAGAATAATATTTAGTCTTCTTAAACATGACTAACTAGGCAGGAGAATCCAATGTATGTATGATAGTGAGATGCTGCAATTTTTATTTTCCCTTATTTCTCATTTTTCCACATCTTAGTGTCTGAGGAGTGGGAATAGCTAGAAAAAGGGAGGTAAATTGAGGCTTTAGGAATAAACAAAGAAAACTAAGATTTAAAATATATAGTATTTAACCTGAAGTTAATAACATGTCTTGTTAAAAGAGGTACAAGGTTGCTCTGCTAGGCTTTAAGGAGAACACTAAAAACCACAAGCATTTTATTATGTTATGCATGAAAAGAAGTACACTTCCTTATGCCAATGGTGGAAGCCAAGCATTACAATACTAACATTACAATGATGTACAACTGAAACATAGCTGAATTACAATTTTCTAATTTTCTAAAATAAAGCAAGCCAGCAAAATCTTACTTACTATATTTTTCTATATAATGGAAGCATATCTTTATCTCCCAATATTTTTATTTTCCAATTCTAGTACAAAGTAATTCTAAAATTAAAATAACATATATATCAATATGTATAAAAATGTGAATTTTCAAGAAGCAAGAGTTGATTAATTTTTTAAGTAGGCTCTACGCCCAGCATGGAGTCCAATGTGGGGCTCAAACTCATGACCCTTAGATCAAGACTGAGCTGACATCAAGAGTTGGATGCTTAACTCACTCAGCTATCCAGGTGCTCCAACAGTTGAATAATGTAATTTTTCTGAGGTCTTAAGAACAACCATTTAGACCAAAATGTGCTTTACTCTGTTTTTAAAGAATACTTTTCAAAGAGTACTACTATTCAAAAGGTGTGATCATAGCACTGATACAAGTAGTACTCACAAGGGGCTGTAAGATGGAACAAATTGTTTGCTCAACCACTTACTACAGAAATTGTGCAGTAAAAGATGGCTCTGAGAAAGGGAAGTATTCTTGATGTGACTAGAACAGATCTCATTAAATAGAATGTGACTTGAAAGATTTCCAATGAAAATGGATATGCACAATTACCAGTAGGTTTCCAGATTATGCAATTAATCCTAACTTCTCTGGCTCTGACTTCAGAAGCAGTCTCTGAGAAATAGTTCTCAAGGCAAGATTACAACCTCCCGCAGCACAGGAAGATGCTGGATGTGGATTAGTTCTTAGAGCCCAGAGTTACTAATGAAAAGGTTATTTAAGGCCTTTAGTACTTTGATAAAAGAACACATTCTTGGAGCTGTTAAAACGTGTTTAAAAACTACTAAGACCATACAAAAAATATTAAACATCAACCATCAAATGCTATATTGATTAAAGACAAATTATGTATCATCTAATTATCTCACATTCTTCCTTCCATCAAGACTGTTGATTGAAGAATTCCATGGGACTGTCTTCATATAAGCACTACATTTTAGCCACACTATTAAAAATGTTGAAATAAATAGCTACGACAAGTCCAATGGCAATACTATTAATTCTAGTTTCATTTCCTTATGTATAATGCAATTAATTTCCTTATTTTATTTAAAAATACGCTTTAAGATGGGATTGGGAGGGAGACAAACCATAAGTGACTCTTAATCTCACAAAACAAACTGAGGGTTGCTGGGGGGAGGGGGTTTGGGAGAAGGGGATGGGATTATGGACATTGGTGAGGGTATGTGCTTTGGTGAGTGCTGTGAAGTGTGTAAACCTGGTGATTCACAGACCTGTACCCCTGGGGATAAAAATATATGTTTATAAAAAATAAAAAATTAAAATTAAAAAAAATACGCTTTAAAATTCCAATTTTTACATGTTCGTTTGAATAGTTGTTGCTTTTTTAAGATTTTAAATTGAATTAATTATGCATAATTAAATATGCTTCTACATACAAAATAATGGATCTGGACCTCTGCTGTGTACAATATACAAAAATTAACTAATAATGGATCAAAGACCTACATGTATTAAGCTAAAACTATAAGACATTTGGAAATTTATATGATCTTGGATCAGATGATTTTTGAAAAATATGACACCCCAAAACATGTACCATCAAAGAAAAACAGATAAATTGGACTTTGTCAAAAACTTTTGTCAAATGGTATTATTAAGAAAATGAAAAGACAGTACGTAAAATGAGAAAAAAAAAACTGCAAAGCATAAATCTGTTAAGGGGCTTGTATCCAAAAAATATAAAGAACTCTCATAACTGAAGAATTAAAAAGCAGCCCAATTAAAAAATGTTCAAAGAAAAGAAACAGTCATATCTGTGAAGGACATATACAAGTGGCTAATAAGCACATGAAAAGATGCTCAACATCAGTAGTTATTAGGGATATGCAAATAAAAGATATATCACTTCACATCCACTAGTAATACTATAATTAAAAAAAAAAACAAAGTAACAAGCACTGATGACATTTAAAGAAATTAGAACATTCATATACTGCTAGTGGAAATGTAAAATAGTGCAACTACTGGGGGAAAATGTTTGGCAATTCCTCAAAAATTTAAACACAGGATGCCCATATGACCCAGCAAGGTAACAAAGAGCACTGAAAATACATGTTCATGTAAAAACTTGTACATTAATGTTCACTGCAGCATTATTCGTAAGAGCCAAAAAGTGGAAACAACTTAAATGGCCATCAGCTAATGAATGGGTAAACAATATGTGATAAATTCATAAATGGAACATTATTTAGTCATAAAAAGGAATGAAGTAAGTCACATGCTGCAACACAGATGAAACCTGAAAACATTACACTAATTGGAAAAAATTAGACACAAAAGGTCTCATATGATTCTATTTATGTGAAATGTCCAGAATAAGCAAATCCTTAAGGATCAAGAGTGGATTAGTGATTTTCAGAAAATGGGAAAAGGAGGGAATTGAGACCAACTGCTGCTAGGATGAAGTATCTTACTAGGGGGATTGAGATGTTCTGAAAGCAGCAGTAGAGATGGTTGCACAACATAGTGAGTACACCAGAAACCACTAAGTGTACAATTTAAAATGATAGCATTTCATGTTATGTGACGTATATCACCATAAATAGTTTAAGTATGCTTAACTATGCCATTTTGATAAGGTTTTTTACAGAAAAAAACTGTTTAGAGCAATAAAAAATTATTTCTATTTTTCTATTTACCAAATTAGAATACTCTAAAAAATTCTATACTGTGTCAGAAAAAAATATTTAATTATGATTAAGCTGTCTCTAACTTGCTATACTTCTTAAATTATCACACTTAACACCTAAAACCTCCATATTCATATTAAGACCCAAGACCTCAATTACCTGTGTGTTTAGGAGAGAGACCCCTTCTCCAAATAAGTAGGATACCTAATGATTTAGAGAAAAACCTGTGCGTATTTATTCAGCGTGAACAACAGTGTCCTAAACTGCAGACTGCCTCAGTGTTTTTGGTTCATGAGATTTCTGAATAAATAAAGAAATACCAAAGAACACTTAACTGATAGAAGTAATGATTTCCTTCAGCTAGAAGATCCTAATAGACCAAATGGGCCCTGAGGAAGTAAACGGTCTCTAGAATTCTCAATTACAGAGTGAATAATTTCTTAGAAGAAATGGGCATTTCACAGCTTTCAGGATGTTGATAATTTATGAAAAAATAGATCACAATATATATTTGAATGAGGTACATGCTTTGTGGGAAAGTCACTTCAATTCACTCCAGTAAAGTAGTTTGTTGATACCAAAGTTTTACGTATATCAGTCACTGTCAATTTGGTAATTTTATTTAAGAATAAAGTAAAGACCATTTTTAAATGGAGAAGATAACACGAAAAATAACTTCAAATCTTAAAAAGTTAAGATTTGTACCATTAATTCATTAAGATTGTTCAACTTATAATGTTAGGATAGGCAACCACGTATAACTTCATCACATTGAACTAACTGGATTTCTTTTGTTTCTATATGTAAATGAATGTGTTTTTATATACATAAAAGAAAATAACCTCGCTCACCCTCTGATCAACCTGATCTATCAAAACAGGCTCCGTTAGAGCCAAAAGCTGAAGCTCTCATAACTACAAACTTCAAAGTGGCGTATGTGA
This sequence comes from Mustela lutreola, assembly GCF_030435805.1. Lineage (NCBI taxonomy): Eukaryota > Metazoa > Chordata > Mammalia > Carnivora > Mustelidae > Mustela > Mustela lutreola. The sequence goes on along the minus strand of NC_081294.1, from coordinate 132,255,871 downwards.
CATGAAGTCTCAGAAGCCAGTGTTGCACTCCCAGACAAGTGTCTGGAAGGCACAAAATTCTTAGGAATCCCAGGTTGTCGGGAAAACAAACATTGGGAGTGTTATCCCATTTCTACTATCTCCAAATTCTTATTTTTCTGTCACAAGCTAATATCTGGAGCTCTAAATTCCAATCTCCGAATTTTTACACCGAAGACTAAAGCTGAAAATAACCTTGAGTTTGTAATAGGCCTTCTCTCACGTATGTAAAATACTTGACTAAAGGAAAATTGGGCAGGGAATCATAAATCATAAATCAGCTCACTAGTAAACTGCTACTAATTGCTGGCACAAAGACCTCTGACTAAGTGAAATAAAGGTGAGTTAATGACAACATCACGACGTCATGTGTTTTGCTGACTTATTTCAATGATAAATAATTTTATGAAGTGTTCACTGAGGTATCTGAACTTTTCTTTTTCTGAACTGATTTTCTTGGGGCACCTGGGTGGTTCCATCAGTTGAGCATCTGCCTTCCACTAGGGTTAAGATCCCAGGGTTCTGGGATTAAGCCCCATGTCGGGCTCCCTGCTAAGTGGGGAGTCTGTTTCTCCCTCTGCTCCCACCCCCCCCACCATGAAGTTACACATGGTTGCCTATCCTAAAGAGATCAATCTCTCTCTCTCTCTCTCTCTCGCACATGTGTGCATAAATAAATAATAATAATAATTTTTTAAACTGATTTTTTTCTTTTTGAAGAACACACCTGAACTTTCCTTTCAATAACTATTTTTTCTTTTTTAAAAAACTTTTTAAATATTTCAAGAACTCTTTTTCTTTTCTCCTAAGTCATCAAAACATGTCTTCATAGTCTCTAGAATATATCATAGATTTCTAATCAAGCCTACTATACTTTATTTTGAATGTCAAATCAAAATAAACCAAGTCTTAAGAACTACTATTTATCTCAAGTTATAAATCATTAACTTAAGAAAACAACATTAGGATATGGGACTTAAAAGAGACTTGCTCTACCATGTAGTATTTGCCTAAAATTATTTTTATTTTTGTATTTGCTATTTAATGCCGGGGTAGATGGTCTACATTCGTTCATAGCTCTTCCCTATTCCCATAGAGTACTTCTGGAGTTCAGAAGTATGTGATAATAACAGCATCAAAGGCTAACACTGAAGTAGAAAACCTCTTTTATATAAAATTACAATTTTCTTCTTTTTTGTTAATTAAAATACTTTATGCTTTGCCTCAATTGTGTATAAGAGAGTTTTGCTTGAGTGGAATAAATATAGGAACATGTGTTATATATTAAAAAAAGAATTATAGTAAATAAATCCAAAATGTGAATGGACATTTAACTTATGGTTAGGAAACACATTATTTTCTAAGTAAGACTAGATCACATTATTTTAAACAGCTGAACTTTTAAACAGTAAGAAATAACATTAAGATATTACTATGTAGAAACTTGGAAAGATGGGGGAGCAGAGCACATAATTAATTTGTACTGAATATTGTTGTTTTGACAATCATTTATTATCATTCTAAAGCACTATTATGCATGAGGGATAGCTAGGAAAACAAGTCTGTTAATTTAGTCTTAAAGGTAATGAAATAAGAAAAATACTTTAAAATCTTATTCTATAAAGGGAAAAAGAATATACTTTATCTTGCTTGACTATAGCTGTTGCTACAGGGATTTGTAATATTTTATGCACCACTATGATATGACAAACCTAAATTTCAAATAGACTTCAATTTAATAATTAAAATCTTCTCGAAAATATGAACACATATATAAACTGATACACTTTAAAAATACATATACAAATAAAAATGTGTTTCACTGGAAAAAAATTTGTCTCTGCTCTTCTTTTTTTTTTTAATTAAAGATTTTTTTTTTAAGATTTATTTATTTATTTATTTATTTGACAGACAGAGATCACAAGTAGGCAGAGAGGCAGGCAGAGAGAGAGGGGGAAGCAGGTTCCCTGCTGAGTAGAGAGCCCGATGCGGGGCTCGATCCCCGGACCCTGGGATCATGACCTGAGCTGAAGGCAGAGTCTTTAACCCACTGAGTCACCCAGGCGCCCCTTCTCTGCTCTTTTTCCAATAAAGCCTCAAAATACCTAAAATGTTTCCTATAATTATTTATATGTGGTACAGGAAGTCCTGAATACAAGTTTATTTCCTTCCTCCTTATATCAGTGTTTACTATGTACATGTATGAACAGAATCATATGCATACAAAACAATTATATTATGTACTTAGTTTTCTATTTGTAAGGACAAATTTACACATGATATTCATTGTTTATCAGAAAGAAGCTAGAAAATAATTATTTTCAGTAGCACATGGAGTTCATTCTACTTACTGTTGAAGAGCCCAGTGCAGATTTTGGAGACCTAATTATTCCAGCAATTGAATGACGAATAGACTCAAACTTGGATAGCCTCTCCTTTCTTTCCTGGAGAGATTAAGAAAGAAGCCTTCAGCAATAGTAAACTAGTTTATATACAGTTATGCTGGGCATTTAGATATTTATCCACAGCTAATCACATATTCCAACTAAATAAAATGCAATCTTCCTGACATTAAAGATGGCAAATAATCAAATGCATAGGAACTCTATAGTATTTTCATTTCTTAATGAATGTCTTGGTTTTGCAGAAAAATAAGAAAGAAATAAAAATTCATAAGACAAGAGAAAAAAGAAATGTATAGGAAATTCATGGGAAACCAAATATTAACATGTGGGAGAAAAAAAAAAAGATAAAAGCTCTAAGGAACCAGTCTAACATACATTTCAGATAGCACCATAGTTGAAAGGGATTTTCAAACAAAATATAATAGAGAAAAATCAGCAGGAGAACTATACTGAACACATTTTTTAAAACAGTGAATTCCACAAAGATTCACAGGATCACAATGACAATGATGATGACAACACCACCAAAGGAGAACTAAAAAGGTAAATAAGGGGATGAGGGTAGAACTCCTCTAAGTAAAATCAATCCAGCTACTTGCTTTAGGATGTATATTTCTAAGCATCATATATCACAATTGAAGGAAACTTTCCTTAAAATTTTATATCTTTAGATCCATATAATAAATGCAAATGAAGAGGGGTAAGAGGGTAGAAAACAAGAGAAAGTAGAACAAAAATGAGACCTAGAAGGTAATAAATAAGGAAGGATGTGTGAGGGTTTGTAATGGAAGCACTGGTCAATTTTCCAATAATGACATTTCAACTGTTCAGCAGCAGCAGACAAAAGAACTTGAGATCCTATTGCCATGTGATGTATTTCTTATGTCTTCCATTAGTAGTGATGCTCAGTTTTTATTTATCAGTGGGAAATAAGTAAAGCAGGCCACAAATAACATCATTTGTTTCCTTTGTCTCTAATATGTAGGGTATACGTCTCTATTCAGTAAATGCAGACATTTTTAGCCATATACTCGATAAACACTGTAGTTTCCAAAATTCAACTTCTGTCTCTCCAAGTGCCTACTCCCACATTATCTACTTTTCATTCTAATGGTTGCAGTATTAATATTCTTATCATTCTACAAACATATGCACATTAATAATTTAAAGTAATCTTACAGTAACCTAACAGAACAAATGACCTCAACTTCTTTTTCATCACCTTAGGAATGTGAGCATTAAATTCTATAGGCTTAATCCTAGCTGTTGCTTCACTTTACTTTCTAGTAAAAATCCCTATACTAATTTGTGAGGCAGGGTGGGGGTTTGGGGGATAGAGAAGGAAAAAATGAAACAAGATGGGACCAGGAGAGAGATGAAACATAAGAGACTCTTAATCTCATAAAACAAACTGAGTGTTGCTGGGGGGAGGAGGGAGGGAGAGGGTGGTTGGGTTATGGACATTGGGGAGGGTATGTGCTATGGTGAGTGCTGTGAAATGTATATGCCTGATGATTCACAGATCTGTACCCCTGGGGCAAATAATACATTACATTACATATTAATAAAAATAATAGGGGCGCCTGGGTGGCTCAGTGGATTAAGCCGCTGCCTTCGGCTCAGGTCATGATCTCAGGGTCCTGGGATCGAGTCCCGCATCGGGCTCTCTGCTCAGCGGAGAGCCTGCTTCCCTCTCTCTCTCTCTGTCTGCCTCTCCGACTACTTGTGATCTCTCTGTCAAATAAATAAATAAAATCTTTAAAAAAAAAATAAAAATAAAAAAAAATAAAAATAATAAATTTTTTTAAAAAGTCAATTACAAAAAAAAATAAAACAAAACAAAACAAAAAACAAACCCTGTACTGAGTCATAAGAAGCACTAAAGGAAAAAACAGCCTTGAAGGACTGAAATACAGTGACCTTTCTTTAATGCACGCCTATCTTCAACTTGAGTGTTTTAGGATTTTTACAAATCTAATTTGGTGGGGGAGGGGGAGGGAGGGTGTTGGGTGGCTCAGTGTGTTAAGCATCTGTCTGTCTTCAGCTCAGTTCAAGATCCCAGAGTCCTGGGATTAAGTCCCAAGTCAGGTGGTCAAGTTGCGCTCCCTGCTCAGTGGGGAGACTGCTTCTCCCACTCCCTCTGCTCCTCTCTCTCTCAAACAAACAAATAAATAATCTTTTAAAAAATAAAAATCAAAACTTGATTCTTGAGAAGTCTTCTGGAAAAAAAAAAAATGTCTGGGAGGGTAAAACCTAATAAAACATATAGCCAGATTACACAGAACCCACAAGCGGGGAGGGTGGCATACGCAGCAATTGCATATTATACTATAAAATATATTATAGTGCTAACACATGTATATACAGCCATATATTTATAGACAGTATAGTTATAGTATATATAATGTTTATATATCTTTATATTATTTATAGTACAATATATATAGTAAAATATGTTTTTATATAATAATAAAATTATATATAGCACACATACTGGAAAGCACTGCAGGGACTATAGTTTTCTACTTCCTAGCCCAGTTTACCCATTTCTTCCCCTGGGGAACTTCTCCCCCTGACTTTGAGAGACCATGGAGGTGGAGGTGGCAGTGACATTAGCAGAAGCAGTGATACCATTGCTGACCCTGTGGCTGCTACTACTGACAGGACGATGAGAGGAAAGGGCTAACTTCACCTGTTTGGCAACAAAAGCTTCACAAGAGAGCTCTGAGCACCTCTACCGTGAATTTATGCTTCTCCTCTGAGTTAATGCTCTTAAAATACTGGAGAGAGTGTGGTGCTAACATAAGAGCACTATGAGAACAGAAAAGCACTGAGAAGTGATGCAGAAAAGTAGAAAAATCAGGACAGAGTTTTACATATGAGAAAGTGTTTTAGTAGTGTATGACTTAATAATATGCACTGAAATGACAACAGTAATTTTCTTCAAGCTACATTTTGGTATCAAAACTTATGACAGGAAAGAGAACCATTTCCCCCCAAAACTTCTGATAATTAAAATAAAAACAAAAACAAAAACAAAACAAAACAAAACAGGGACACCTGGGTGGCTCAGTGGGTTAAGCCTCTGCCTTCCGCTCAGGTCATTATCCCGGGGTCCTGGGATCGAGCCCCGCATCGGGCTCTCTGCTCAGCGGGGAGCCTGCTTCCCCCCCTCTCTCTCTGCCTGCCTCTCTGCCTACTTGTGATCTTTCTCTATCAAATAAATAAAATCTTAAAAAAATATACCTTCTTAAGAAACCAACACCAGATAAGTCTAATGTGCAGGTCCAGGTGTGGGGTAAAGAAGACTTCAAAAAGTGCTTCCTTTATATTAATTGATGAAGCATAATACACTGCGTGTTTGAGGAGATACAATTAGTTAAAAAGCACCCTTTCATTTAAAGTATTCTTTAAATAGGCTGATCTAAAAACTGTATTATCACAAACCTTAAGTTTCAAACAGGAATAATCAAGTTTATTAAAAAAATTTTAACCAGTGTCAGTTCCATTGGTGCACAGATTTCCACAAATAGAGAACATGAAACTCACTTGCTAAAGCTGGTCTATGTAGCATTATACTGTAGATTTAAATTATGGTCTCATAATACTTCAGACCGTGCTGAATTCACTGACAGGTTGACTTTTGTATCAATGAATTAAATGGCTACTTTTAGAAATTAAAATTTTAAAAATTGCCTTTTAATTACCATTAATATAATAACTAATCCTGCCTGTTGGCCTGCTAAGGCTGGTGATGACGCACTCATTTTACCCCCCTCAAGTAATGACAAGGCAAAGAGCCTTCTCCAGGTAACAAACATAGGGATTGGTTTGGGCAACAGCATGGCCCCTCAGTGAAGAAAGGTGGGGGCCAGGTAAGGGGGGGAAGGAGGGAAGATGTTATGAAATAATAGTCTAATGAGATGCCCAGAAAAATGTTATAAGTGTAGCTGTAAATCTATCTTGAAAGGAAAGTTCCAGATGGACTATCACTTTCACATATCATTCAAGAATAGCTTTTCATTGTCATTATTTTAAAATAAACTAAAGTGTAGGGACATCTCGGTGGCTCAGTTGGTTAAGCATCCAACTCTTGGTTTCAGCTCAGGTAATGATCTCAGGATGGCAGGATCCAACCCCATGCTGGGTTCCGTGCTCAGGAAAGGAGTCTACTTGATGATTCTCTCCCTTTGCCCCCTCCTCCTACACTCTCTCACTCAAAACATACTCTTTAAAAAAATAAAATAAAAAGTAAAATTGACTGAAGGGTCTCACAATTTCTGTCTCCCCCCCATCTCTCTTTCCATATATATATGGAGATGTTTCATAATTGATATGAAACTTTCATAGTCATTAAAAGTTTCCTTATTATCAATTGATAAAAAAGACCTCTAAGAAATAATACATAAACTACTTACAGTTCAAGTAAAACCATACCTATCCGGTTTTTAAATTACTCTTAATAAAACTGCCAAATTGAAGTAAAACAGGCTGTCAGGTTATCTCCACCCTCTGCTCACTGAAGCCCAGGCAATGATATAAAAGGCAAGAGGCAAAGTTTTGCTGGTTAAAGTAAGGGACAAAAATCAGCAGTTCTTCCAAATGACAGCGTGACTAGATGGCCGAGTAAGTTACAAATTAATGACTTTAACCACTAAGCACATAATGGTTCTCACAGTACGGCCTCTAAAGGAAGCACTAAGGTAGAAAGAATAAGGTTCTTGATGTCAGAAGGCGTAACAAGTATGAATCTGGGCAAATTAAATTACTTCACTAGCGTGGCTCTTAGTTTCTGTATCAGTACACAGAAGGACACTGGCCCGGACAAAATCTTCATCTCAAAATTTCTGTGACCATCGTCCAGCTCCCCAGTCACTTCATTGCACTGATCGCTGGCCAAACTCCCACAGAAGAGTTTCATGTGGGAGGCTGGTCACCAGAGTCCCTTCCCTTTGAGGGATGGTCACTTTCTGCCTGAGGTGGCCTCAGAACTTGACCTCCAATGGAAAGGCCAACTACAGTGAAAGGTGCCACAGGAAAATTTTTTATGCTAATAAGTCACTGAAACAATAAGTATTATTTCTCACATTATTTTCTCACATCATTTCAATAAATAATCCCAACCTAATAACATTCTTTCATTGAACAATGAAAGTGATGATTTGGCCCTGTGGGAACATTCAGATACATATTCAGATCAGGAGGCACTAAGGATCAAGGAAAAGAGAACAATATTCATGCTCAAGCTCCAGGCTGAGTGCCAAATATCTTTGAGACTACTTATGCAAAGCAGCCATGAAATTTGGAGGGATTTTGTGAGAAATAACTACAGGGAAATTATAACCTCAGAAAAGATTGTCTCCTGAAAAAAAATTCTTGTCTGTTGATAAATGACTCTATAATGTAAATGAAATACTGCAAATATCGGTATGTCCTTCATAAAAGGAATGCATTTATAAATAAACGAATAACTTAGTCTTTTGCAGATGTTGATTTGCTGGGAAGAATGAAGAATACACAGTTTTTATTCCCATCAGGATACAGAATTTAAGTATTGAAACAGTTTGTAAGTGATTTATTTTAGCAATTGGGTTCTGACTGAAGACAAATCATTTCAGAAGTATTCACTGCCTAGTAACCTAGTTTGTCAAGCTGTTTTTCTTTGATGCTTGCATATTAAGAATATTTATTCAAAGAAAGACAGACCGCTTGCTAAGTCAACCATTTTCATATTTTGAAATAATGAAATTGGAAACCAAATATGCAAAAGGAACATTTGAGTGATTATTCATATTTTGTCTTAAAATAACAATGCTAAGAAAATTTATAGTACAATGGAGTTCGCTCAAACCCAGGTTGTAAAATGTCATATTGTTCTTGCTTTCTTGACTGTATATATCTCTTAACTATGATGATGTCTAGGGGAATAAGACCAAAGCAGGAGACTATAATCAGCTCCTTTCCTATTCAAAATCTAAGTACAATTCATGTTCCATGGTGCTTTGCTCAAAACGGATGAGCTAAATGTCTATATACATTCTTTTCATAAATTATCCAATAGTGCAAAATCCATACCAGTTTCCTTATGAGCACCTCACTAAGTCTACAATTTAAATGCTGATAGGCTCTGCTCAGTAAACAACTGTGTGTCTCAGGTTATTTAAAAAAAAAAAATTATACTATTCTGAGTTAAATAATCAAGACACTTCTTAACTAAGATTCTGCCTTTTTTTTTTTTCAAGATTATTTATTTATTTATTTGACTGCCAGAAACACATTGAGAGAGGGAACCCAAGTAGGGGGAGTGGGAGAGAGAAAGAAGCAGGCTTCCCACTGAGCAGGGTGCCTGATGAAGGCCTCGATCCTAGGACCCTGGGATCATGACCTGAGCCAAAAGCAGATGCTTAAGGACTGAGCCACCCAGGCGCCAAAGCCTTTTTTTTTTTTTTTTTTTTTTTAATTTATTTATTTACTGGGCAACTTGGGTGGCTCAGTTGTTAAGCATCTGCCTTCAGCTCAGGTCATGATCCCAGGGTCCTAGGATTGAGTCCTGCATAAGGCTCCCTGTTCAGCAGAGAACCTACTTCTCCCTCTCCTACTCCCCCTTCTTGTGTTCCTGTTCTCTTTCTCCCTCTCAAATAAATAAATAAATCTTTAAAAAAAAATTATTTATTTATTTGAGAGAGGGAGAGAGAGAGTGAGCATTGGGAGGGGCAGAGGGAGAGGGAGAGAGACTCTCGAGCAGATTTCCTGCTGCGCATGGAGCTGAAGATGGGCCCTGATCTCACAACACACATGATCTTTTATCTGAGCTGGTATCACAATATCACGAGTCAGACTCTCAACCAACTAAGCCACCCACGTACTTGAGAGTCCGCCTTTAAAACAGCTAAGGGGCATAATGTTAAGCCATGAAATTTATCTTCTTTGCTTAAACTAATAACTTGTAAGACCAGGAATGCATTATAATGAGAGCAAAAGTACTATTTCATTAGAGGCCCCTATGTCTAATAATGGAGGCACTTTGCCATTTCCAGCCACACCCTCACAGACTCTAAGCTCACTACTCTACTTAACAAGTTACTTTGATCAGGTCAAAATAATCCTTTTGCCAATTCCTGAATAAGGTGCTCATTTCTTTCCAACAGCAGCTTCCTGAGCTCTCCTCTCTTTTTTGCCTGACTCCCATTTTCTTTTCTCCTCCTTCTCTCCCCTTACCATAATAAATACTTATAAATATTAGCCATTATTATTTTATCTTTACTAATACTGACAAAAACATCTTTTGGCTATTGTGAATAGTACTGCTATAACTGTAGATACATATGTACTTGAGTACCTGTTTTCAACTCTTTCGGGGATACATATAAGAGTGGAATTGCCGGGTCGTTTGGTAATTGTGTGTTTAGCTTTTTGATGAACAGCTAAACTATTTTCCACAGTAGCTGAACCATTTTACATTCCTACCAGCAATGTATGAGGCTTCCAATTTCTGCACATCCTTGTTGAAACTTGTTACTTTCCGTTTTTCTGATTATAGCTATCCTAATGGGTGTGAAGTATCCTTGAAGTATCTTGCCTTCATTTTTAAAGAACTTTTTTTTTTTTTTTACTGCTTATAGAATTCAATGTTGTTTTTCTTTTTCTTTTCTTTTCTTTTCTTTTCTTTTTTTTTTTTTTTTCTCTTTCAGCACTTTGTCTTGTGGTCTCTAATGTTTCTGGTATAAAGTCAACTATAATTCATATCATTATTCCCTATATATAATAAACATTTTTCCACGATTACTTTTATAATAAGCAAGGATACAAGTAAATGTAATTTTATTTTAATTATCCTGCTTGGAGTTTGTTAAATTTCATGGACTTGTGGGTTGAAAGTGTTACAAAATACTCGATCATTGTCCCTTCAGATATGTTTTCTACTCCTATCTCTCTTTCCTCCCCTCCTTAGATTCTAATTACATGTATGTTCGTCCATTTGATATCACTCTATGATCACAAATACTCAGTTTTTCTTTTCCTTTTTTGTTTCCATTTGGATACGTTCTATCAACCTAAAATCACATGTCACTGATCTACTATTAAAAATCCCATTTAATGAATTCCTTAGTTTTGATATTATATTTTTCATTTCCGGGATTTCATTTTTTATGCATCCATATCACTGTTGAAATATCCCATCTTTCATACCCGTTGTAATCTTTTCCACTAGATCCCTTAGCATTCTTATAACAGCTATATTAAAGACATTGATAATTCTAATAACTAGGTCACCTGTGTCTATTTTCTTAGCTGTAAGTCACATTTCTTATTTCTCCATTTCTCTTTTTAGTGTGTCATATATTTTTTATTGTGTTCCAAATGGTTTGTATAAAAGAAGAGCAGAATTTGTGAAGAGGGATACGTGCTACTTTGTCTGTCAGGCTGCTAGGTTGGGACTATAGGTAATAAGCTGGGTCTGGTCTTTGTTGCAGCTTTAGTTTGAATCAGTTCACCACCAGCTTCAAAATTCTGAAAGCTGTTTCAGGAGTTTTCCTTCAGCTAAGAATGGAATCTGAGCCCAGGCAAGATTCCAGTATCTTGCCTAAGCTTCAAAGTCAATCCACCAGCTTTAGGAACTAAAGGAGATCTCACCAAGCTTTGCAGCCTCTTTGGGGGAGAGGGGGAGGTGTGCTAGAGAGTTCTCTCTGCTTTCCATTCACACCCACAACTTTCTGTATTTAAGATGATAACTTTCAGCCCTTACATATGGTCTCTTGTAACTTTCCATATCCAAACTGGCTACAGAAATTCATTTGCATTCTTATTGACAAGTAACCTGCCAGTCATCATTTTATTGACTGTTAGTCATAAACCAAGAAAATACAAACACACAAGTTAAGGATCTTCAGTATGACAAAAGAAAATGCCATTAATTTATCAAAAGTTACAGACTTATATTTGACTACCATATTCTAAGGCAGTCAATTACCACAAAAGGCCTTCAGAGTTTAAGCCTATACTCCTCAAAAGATCATTTAAAGAGTTAAACTCCAAATATCTAAAAAGTCTTCATTCTTATTATTTTGGTTTGATTTTCTTTTCTTTTGTTGATTGCTTTTGAGGGATACGGAAGATGAGTGTTACCGTTTCTGTATTTGGGGCAGGGAACCATAGAAGGTTACTGTAAGGTCTAGTATGAACATACTTCAGTTTTGTATGAACTATGTTTTAAGTTTCCAACTTCATCTAAAAAGTTCTCTGAATGGTTTGACTTTTTAGTATTCTCATAGTGCACACACATCAACAATCCTACTATCTGTTCAGAGTTCCTTTTGTTACTAGAATTACTAGAACTAATAATTGGAAATGTTTGGAGTTTCAAGGCCTCAGGCAAGATTTTACTTATTAGAATGGAATCAGAAACTGTAGGACCTAAAACAATATCCTAGAACTGAATTTTAAAAATAAAATGTTAAAGATAGGAATTTGGTGCTTATAATATTGCACTTCTATTATCAGCAAATAAAATCCAACTAGAAGACCTGTTAGGAAGAAGTCAGTGAGGTTCCAAGCATTTATCTCATTCTCACCCTTCCAAGAGAAGCTGCCAAATTATGGGACTATTGGTACTGGCTGCCTGAGAACAGAGCAATACAACAGAGGGTAGAGCTAAGAAATGATGACAGACAACTTCTTGATGATATGGTTTAAATTTCTGGATATATCTAGTTGCGAATGTAAATAAACTCTCTAATGTACTTAGCTCTACTGCTTTGGTTGACTGTTATAGGGAACTAATAAAGCAGAGTTTCCTAGACTATCCACTAGTAATTGAAGATCTCCAATAAGCAATGATGAAAGTCACAATTTTCATTAACAAAATAATACACTAACTTAACATTTTTTTCCTTCTAGACATATATTTACTTTTAATAGGAAAACAAATCTTCTAATATTGAAATATATTAATATAAATGGAAAACTTCTTTGTAAGAGAACACTTCTTGTGTTGCATCATATTATGTTGTGATAATTACTTTTACTTATTCCTATTAATTCATCAGTTTCAGGAGTGCCTGGGTGACTCAACTGGTTAGGCAGCCAACTCTTGATTTCCCGCTCAGGTCAAGATCTCAGAGTCCTGGGATGGAGCCCCATGTCTGGCTCCCCACTCAGCAGGAGTCTGCTCCTTCTCCCCTTGCCCTTCTCCCTATGCATGCACTCTCAAATAAATAAATAAATAAATCTTTAAAAACAAAACAAAACAGCAGCACATGACATGCAAAGTAATTGTTCAACATGTTTGGAAAAACCCTACTTTGAATGATTAACAGATGTTATCTAACATCTAACTACAAAAGGTTCAGTAGTCCCATAGATTTTAGAACTGCCCCATTAGTCAAATTTAAGCAGGTTTCTTAAATGCAGTATGTCTCAAAGCCTTAATAACACATTAGTACATGTACTTTTTTGGGGGGACAAAATACTATTTTGCAAGATTCACTTCAAGAAATGTCACAAAGCTTCGCTTCCATCCTGTGGGGTTAGAAGGCGAAACATTCTCTTCTACTCTACATCAATCATGGCTTCTTCTTGGATATTATCATCACATGTAAAAGCTCCAAATTAACTAATTAAAGTTCCTCTCTTTCTGGCACAATCTCTTATCCCATCAGTTTGCTTTCAACCAGTAACATCATAAGCATTTTTCAACTTCACTGCACCCTAAGGCATTGAGTCTCTTTGTTTCGCCTAATCAATCACCTTTTCTTTTCTTCTCTTCTCTCTTTATCTAACTGAGATGCCATAATATATCATTCTAATGATGCTCTCACCAATATTCTAAATTCTCCTGTTATCCTACCTTTTAGTTGCACACATGGGGTAATCTCCAGCACTGGATAGTTGGATAGATCCAACCATCCAACCATACACTCAAACAATTCATCTCTGCTGGAGAGAATCACAAGATTCTTAACTTCAAATGGGCACCAAATACCTAACAATACTTCCACATTTCTCTGGCCGACTCACTTCTTACTCTCCCAGTTACTGTCAACCATTTCAAACATTTCCTATTTTTCTTGGGTCTAAATCTGCCTCATTCTACCCCCTTCAGGATAAAGAAACTACAAGCCAGAAACATTTCCATCTTGCCTTTTCAAACCTAAAAATCTATTATTTCTCTTCCCTTCTAATTTGTTTCCCCATTTGGAAATATGTGGCTATCTCCCATCTAAGGCTGACCTCTCTACTTGTACTTTGTATTGCGTCCCCTCCTGCTCTCCTAAGAACCTTAAACCTTACAAAAACTTGATAGATCTCTGTTTGAAAACTTGTTTTTCCTGCCCCATCATTTATACGGGTTTAGGTTGCTCTTATAGAGAAAAAAAGGAAAAGTAGTAAGAGAGAAAAGATGGAGAAAGATAGGGAAGGAGGAATGAAGAGAGGAAGGGATGCATCTCTTCCCTCACCACACATCCTCCTTCTGCTACTGCTCCTTCTCCATAAACGAAATTCCTAAAAGACTTATCTATGCTTCCTGTCTTCACTTTCCTCTCCTCCTACTCACTACGCAATCTGCTCCCATTTGGCTTTCATCTTATCACTCAAGCAAAGCAGATGCTTTTAATTAACCAGCAAATTCCATTTTACTAATCCAACAGAGACATTTCTTACTTATTATACTTGACCTCTTGGGAGAATTCCCCTTTATTGATCAAATACTCCTACGTGAAACTTGTACTGCCCTGGCCCACTCTCCCTCAACAGGCATAATATGATCATTTGCTTTTAAGATCCATTGGCTCAGATCTCCTCTTTCCTCACTCTATCTTTCCTTCCTGGGTAACATTTTACATGTTCCAACTTCAATTACCACCTAGCCAAGCCCACTCATTAAATCTCCAAATCAGACTTTACCACTGAGCTATAAACATATACATATCAAAACACCCATGTGATTTCTCTACTAGAGAAGACAGAAAAAGTCAATATATTTCATACTGAACTCCTAACTCCCAAATAGCCCCTTTTTAGGAGCTTCTCATTTCCATTAATGGTACTAATCATCCTGTTATACAAACCAGATATCTTAAAGTCCAAACTCACACTCACAATATATATTCCAAGAGTCAGAGGGCTTTATCAGTTTTTTATTCAAATATGTAAACATTAAATAAATTCTACATATTTTTAAAGATGTATTTATTTAATTTAGAAAGAGAGAACATAAATGGAATGGGGGCCAGGGGGTGGCCAGAAGGACAGGAGAGAGAGAATCTCAAGCAGACTCCCCACTGAGTATGGAGCCCAACTTGGGGCTCAATCCTTGACCATGAGATTATGACATGAGTCAGACACTTAACCAACAGAACTACCCAGGCACCCCAAATAAATGCTACATATTATTGACATACTGAAGCAAGACAGTAGCTATCAGATATTATGTAATAAATAAATAAAAGGGTACATTTATTTAACTACTCTTTTATACCAAAGAATCTCAAAGGACTCTTTGAAACAAACAAAACTGACAGACTCAAATTTAACCAGTCATTCCAATTACACATAACATTCTAACTCATATTGACTTTAGGAAATCTGCAGTTACCTTTATTTAAATTTGGGGAAACCCTCAAAAACAACAGAAAAATATCTTGGGAGTTAAAACACTTTTCCTTCTGGCATTTTTCAAAAAGATTGATTCTTGAGATAAGAGAGCTAGCATAACAAAGGATTAAAGATAGTGAAGAACAATTATGGCTCCTTAAAAGTAATACTCTGTAAGATACGGAGGTCATGCGAGCATAGGGAAACTTAATCAAGACATACATAAGAGGGATGCCTGGGTGGCTCAGTTGGTTAAGCCGCTGCCTTCGGCTCAGGTCATGAACCCAAGGTCCTGGGATTGAGTCCTGCATCGGGCTTCTTGCTCGGCAGGGAGCCTGCTTCTCTCGCTGCCTCTGCCTGCCTCTCTGCCTGCTTGTGTATATTCTCTCTCTATCTCTGGCAAATAAATAAAATCTTTAAAAAAAAAAGACATATATAAGAATATATACTCCCTCTGGCTATTTATTAATTATTTTGATTTGTAAACTAGCTAATTATGTTTAGATGTTGTTCAAAATTTTGGTATAAAGAGCATTTAGCTTATTAAAAACAGGTTCAGGGGTGGCATAATATGTATCCAGAAATAAAAATGTATTATTTAATCAAAATTTGTCAGTTAAAATTAAATACTATCTCCAGGAATTACTTTTTAATCAATATGAACGCTAGAAATCTCAGGACCAGGCTCTATTCCTTTTATAATAGGTTCCAATCTGCTTAAGTTAATAAAGTGCCTACTAGATGTACTGTTATTTTCAGAAGTTCATTAACTATTTCATCAATAGGAAATAAGTAGTCTAGAGTCAACAAAAGTGAATAGCATACTAAACTACTGGCCTAGAGCAGTCAGTCATGACTCCAAATATCAGACTTGAAATCAATAATATCTTTGATTAGGTGTCAGCATTAAACCACAATTTTTCATCTGAAAATTAATACTAGGTATTCACCACATAACCATATCAAAGGTTTCGCAAAATTATTAAAGTTACAACAATGGCCATTATTATATAAAATGGTATTTCTATAAGAATCATTGCATTGAAGAAAAATTTAAAGACTGATCACTTGCATATTTACCAAATCCCTTTGCTCCTACTGAATTCCCCAGCAATTTCTTAAGTAGTGTTGGCCATCTCTATCCTTACAGAAAAGAATACTGCAATCTATATCTACTTGAAAGGCTCATAGAAAACAACAAATCTTATTTTCACCCATCAGCTTGAGGCAAAGGTTCTATATAGCTCTGACTACAGAGCTCACTAAACCCCTAACAAGGCCTCTCTAGAAAGGTTTCCTGTGGCTAACTCATTTAGAGCAAAAGCTTGTGAAGATTCTAATAAAGTGTCTGAGAAGTTATGAATGGTACTTAAAGTTTTATTCTTAACGAGTTTTCCACCCCACAACATTCTTTTTGGCTATGATTATATATTTTCTGACTCAAGATGTAATTAAAGTAAAGAACTGATTTGTTGAATTAGAAGTGGCAGCCCTGAATATGGAGAGGTGTTATTTTATTAAAAGAATGGCCAGAGGGAGTATATATTCTTATGTATGTCTTGATTAAATCTCCCTACGCTCACATGACCTACATCTCTTACAGAGTATAACTTTGAAAGGAACCATAATTGTTCTTCACTATCTTCAGTCCTTTGTCAGGCTAGCTCTATTTCAAGATCTATAATGTAAATTTTCTCTCCTTGCCAAGCATTATGAGCAGCTGCAAAGTGTTTTATCTGAGATTCAGAAAAGGTTAGGGAGAAGAAACTTTCCTGTTGCTCAGAGCCAATTTAGGCCTAGCTAGCACCAACTGCTATGCCCAAAACCCCACAGCAAGCTCAGCAGATTTTTTTTTTTAAATATCCAAGGGAATTTGAATAACATTCTATAGGTGTAAGGCATTAGATTCTAATATCTACTTTCATGGCCTTAGACCCTGCAAAAATTCTTCCAAAGCCCCAAAATACCATTTAGCCATAATTAACCAGAGCTTTTCAGAAGTCAAAATTCACTCCTCGGGGAGTATTTTAAACCTGCTGAACTCCTGATAAACTCACAATTAGCATTTAAAATGCAGAGTGTAAAAAACTTTATTGCTAACTGATGTGATGCTGAAAGAAGAGGCATACTTTTTCTAATTTTCAGTGTAAGGAAAAAATATCAATGATTTCCTTAGCATTAGTCTCTGTCATTGAAATTATAAACTATATTATTCTTGCATTATTTGTATTATTTCTAACAGAATACCTCTGTACAGCTATACTTTATTCCAAGCAAAATCCTGATCTTTTTTTACTACTACTCAAACTATGATATAACAGCTATATAATTCACTGACAGAGATATGATATTTTCATTTGAAATAATACCAAGAGAAACAACAATTCAATAAAGGATGAATCTTGGGGCGCCTGGGTGGCTCAGTGGGTTAAGTCGCTGCCTTCGGTTCAGGTCATGATCTCAGGGTCCTGGGATCGAGTCCCGTATCGGGCTCTCTGCTCAGCAGGGAGCCTGCTTCCCTCCCTCTCTCTCTCTGCCTGCCTCTCTGTCTACTTGTGATCTCTCTCTGTCAAATAAATAAATAAAATCTTTAAAAAAAATAAATAAAGGATGAATCTTAATTAAACAATAATCCTAAACAAAGAATAAAGAAAAAAGGTCATCTTACCAAAAAAAAAAAAAAAAAAAAAAAAAAAAAAATTAAGAAATTAAGAAAGGAATCTGTTATTTCCTTCTCATTAAGGAACAAAACAAAAACAAACATATACCAGATTCAATATAAAAGTATTATAAAAAAGCACCTAGACTACTTATTCTGCTTCATCTGATAAAATAAAGCAGTTAACTGAGGAAAATTATATAAGAATAGCACAAAATTAGGGCATACCCTGTCAATGGGTGAAAGGCCAGCACCTCCAATGATCAAACTCAAAAGTGTATAGTATTCCAACTAAATTAGATTTATTTTCCACACAGAGTTCTAAAATCAAAGTAATTCAGCAATTGAAATAATCTCCTGAATTAAGGACAGTCGAGCCATTTTGAGACTGAAAAGTTATTACAGCAAATACAATCTTTTACTCCACAGGCTGTGAACTCCTCATTAGCAACAATTTTCCCCCAAAACTTTATCTTTTTTCTAAGCACCTATTCCATGACCATCTTTATTCCCCACTAACGGCCTCACCTCTCCTCATAGAAAATAGAAATGATCAGGTGGGAATTCCTAGGACTTTTCTGCCCTTCCTCATCCTCCCACTGACAAATGTAACCTCCACCCCACCCGCCCGGGTCAGGGGACCTCTATCCTCTAGTGCCCTCTGGCCCGCTCTGCTCTTTCCCTGCTTGGGGAAAGAATTGGGGTTCACCAGAAAGTCCTCACTCTCCTGGAGGCTACCTCTGCTTTTTACTGGTTTTGGTTTGGTTTGGTTTGGTTTTTGCCTCTCATATTATTAACAAAAAAAAAAAAAAAAAAAAAAAAAAAAAAAAAAAAAAAATCACACACACAAAAACTAAATGTAAAATCTTATTTAATTCTCTCTGCCCATGATCATTATTCTAACTTTCCCTTCCCTCCAAAATTTAGCTACCTCAAAATGCTACTAGATAAATCATAAAAAAAAATCATATGATCATAGCCCTCAAAGAGCTTTCTGTAAAAAGATAAGCCAGATCCTTTTACACTGTTGCTTAACATCTTTGAATGGCTCCCCCATTGGGCCCACCAAAAAAATCTCAATTCACACACAAAGATTTTTCTATAATATAGCCCCTACATACTTAATTCAATCCCCTCTCTTAGCATTTCACCTTCTTGCCTATCATCTAGTTACATATATATATTGAAGATTTAGAATACATATTTTCACTTCCTTGAGCAATATATGATTCTTCTAACCCTTGCTGAAATACTATTCCTCTTTTTTTTTCTTTTTTTTTTTTTTTTGGTGATGTGGGGGTGCAGGTTGTGTGGCCGGATACCTCTTACCCACCTTTAAGACTGAAAGTAGACATCCACTTTAAATCTACAGCACCCTTCTTATGTACTGTGATAGCACCTAGTATTTACTCTTACAGAACTCATCATATTCTGTTATAATTATCTCTTAACTTGTCTTTCACTGAACTGTGAGCTCCTTCAGGATAGGACTTTATATCATCTTGCTTTGTATACAAAGCCAAGACAGTGCAGATGGCATACTGCAGTTTCTAAAACGGCCACAACAATATTTCCATCACACATGTTCTTACAATAAAGAATCTGACACTTCTTCCATTGAGAAGTGGGGTCTGTGTTCCCTACACTTGAATTTGGGCAGTCATGTGACTGTGGTAGAAGTGACATTACATGACTTCCAAAGCCAGGTCATCTTGGGACACATTCATCTCCCTCCTGGTCGTCTTGGGACACATTCTTAAACCCAGACACTCCAGCTATAAGGAAGCTCAAGCAATTCACAGACAGATGGCACAAGGAGATGAACAGAGCTTAGTTGGGCTCCTAGCCGGCAACATCCAAACTGCCAGTCATGTGGGTAAACCATATTGGAAATAGATCCTACGGCCTCTAATCCAGCTGTTCCGGTTGATGACACATGGAGCTGGATAAGCCTTCTACATGGAACTCTTCCCAAATGAAAATTCATGAGCAAATTAAATGATTATTATTATTTTAAGTCTCTAAGCTTTGTAGTGATCTGCTACATAGCAATAAATAAGCAGAAGAGTGCTTGTCCTATAGTACATAAACACACATGTACACACACTGTACACACACATAAAACACACATATACACAAAGTTCAGTGAATCAATGAGTAAGTTTCCCAAATCAAACATGCTCCGTGAGTTAGAGAACAGATACCAAATACTCTAATTCAGATACTTAAATTATCTTAGCCTTTTTCATTATAAAAAATAATTCTAGAAAATCAAACAGAAAAACTCAGATAAAGGTAAATACTCTGTAATTTGCAGCAAGCTTGAGATACAGAACTTTGCCAAATATTGCAGAAGACCTCCATGTGACCTGTCATTTTTTAAAAGATTATTTATTTATTTATTTATTTGACAGAGAGAGAGAGAGATCACAAGTAGGCAGAGAGGCAGGTAGAAAGAGAGGGGAAACAGGCTCCCTGCTGAGGAAAGAGCTGGATGCAGGGCTCAATCTCAGGACTCTGAGATCATGACCTGAACCAAAGGCAGGGGTTAACCCACTGAGCCACCCAGGTGCCCCAATGTGACCTGGTCTAATCACAACCACCTATATGCCTTCCTCCAAAGAAACCACTATCATTAATTCTACAGTAATCACATACTTGCATTATTTGCAGTAATCACATACTTGCATTATTTGCTCTAGTATATATCCCCAACACACTATAGTTTAGTTTTCATCATTTCAAAAATGCTTAATCTATCTTTAAGCATCTTTTAATCTATAAATTCCTTCTCCAGCCCTATGTTTTCCTTATTATTTAGCTGTTTAAAAAACCAAACAATTGACATAGTTTGCCACATCCTGGATTTTGATGATTTCCTGCCATGGGGCAGTCTAACACATCCTCTCTCCTCTTTCCTATCAACTGGCAGCTGAGATCAGAGGCTAGGTCAGACTCAGATTCAGTACTTTTAGTGAGATCATGATGGCTTATGTCAGGAGATTAAGTAATGTCTGGTTGTCTCTCTTTTTGTTATTCCTACAGCTATTGATGCTAATGTCTAGATCCACTAATTCATTGTGTATTGTCAAATGGTTATATTCTTTCAAATTGTACCATTTCTTTTCTATTTATTAGTTGGAATATTTCCATTAAAGGTGTTTTCCTTCATCTATTATTTAATTAACCAATAACAATTACCTGGTAATATAGTTCACATAGAAAAGGAAAGATAAATGTTTGATTGTTTTACATGAATATATTTTTTTTAAGATTTTATTTATTTATTTGAAAGAGAGAGAGAGCAAGCATGTGTGAATGGGAGAGGGGCAGAGGCAGAGCAGACTCCCCGCTGAGCACAGAGCCCAGATGTGGGGCTGAATCCCAGGACCCTGAAATTAGGACCTGAGCCACAGTCAGACACTTAACCAACTGAGCCACCCAGGCACCCCTACATGAATGTATTTTTTAAATTCAGAGTCCTTGAAACAAGAATATAAACAAATTAAGACCAATCTTAAATATATTCATTGGGAAATGAATAGTGAATATTGAAATGGAAAAATTATGAGGGTGATGATGAAGGAGATAAAAATAATCAGAGCTAATCCTAGGTAACAAACTTTTCAAAAGACCTTTACATATATTAACTCATGTTATCCACACAACAATATATGAGGTAGGCACTACTATTTTCTTTTTCATATAGATGAGGACACTGAAGCACAGTTAAGTGATCAGAGCAAGATACAGGCATGAATAATGGACCCTACAAGCATTTAAAGGTGGTCTACAAACCTACAGATATCCTCAAGTTCAATGATGTATGCCTATGAAATCTTACAGGATAATCTCCTTTTAGCACCATGATATTTAGTTATGTGACAGTGAGAGATGATCCCATAAATATCTTAGAAAGTGGATAATCAAGTTCTGAATTTACTTTAAACCTAGCTCTAGTTATCCATAACTCTTTTAAATTCTTTTCCTTGGTCATCTTCAATTTCCCACTCTCTTTGGATGAGAGGTTTTAACTTAAATAGATATTTTACCTTTCTTCCCCTTAGCTTGTCCAAATTCCTAATATAAAATTCAATATGCCTAAGTTCTTTTACTGACTTAGGAAAAGCCATATTTTCTTTTTCTGACTTAAGAAAATTCATATCTACTTTTCTGTCTTGAAGTCATTCCATCTCTGGCTTCAATTAAAACTAATATTTTATGGTATCTTAATGCACTGATATAAACTATTAACTATATTATTGTTTAGCAAAAGTAACATGAGAAGTTGTCTCTAAAACCTTTTATTGAAATAACATTTTCTTTTTTTTTTTTTTTAAGATTTTTTATTTATTTATTTGACAGAGAGAGATCACAGGTAGGCAGAGAGGCAGGCCAAGAGAGGGGAAGAAGCAGGCTCCCTGCTGAGGAGAGAGTCTGACAAGGGGCTGGATTCCCAGGGTCCTGGGATCATGACCTAAGCTGAAGGCAGAGGCTTAACCCACTGAGCCACCCAGGCGCCCCTGAAATAACATTTTCTAAATGTCTGACACTGAGATAGAAAGTTCTGGAGCTACTTATAAAGTAATAATCTCCATATCAGAACAAAGTATTTTAATTGGGTCTTTACAATTAAATGTAAACAGATACTTGTTCTACTGTTTACTTATGTTTACTTGTAAACATTATCCTTCAGAAGTTCTTTTATTTGAATTACAATAAGACCATAATACTGGAAAAATTTACTTTTAAATAAAGATACATAAATTAAATGCTGACTGGTACATTATACATAATTTTCATTCTTTTAAAGTCTTCACATAAGAGTGAACAAGTTAAAAGTATAATAAAAACTGTATCAGCCAATGAATTCTTAGCAAAGCAATTCAACCAGCAAAGTACTTAAGCACACTGAATCATTGGACTGGTAAAGACTTTTGAAAAATAAGTTTAAATAAAACTATTTTTAAGAAACCACATTCAAATCAGTTGGAAATAATTCTGATTCTATACATTCCCTTAACCTTAACAGAAAGCAATGTTATTTAGATAATATTAGGTCTACAAAAATTAATAAGAGCTCATTGCTTTAAAATTCATATTAAAAAGATATGAGAAAATGAAGCAAAATACAAGCCATGCAGATTTAATACTAATCATTTTGACTTCATTTCTTTGGGTATTATGAAATGGTGATTCCTAATCAGAATGCCTAAGATAGTAAAGAAAATGCTTTCTTAGCCAGTTTTGTTTTCATGTAAATAATGCTTACATAAACCAGGACAGTTAAAAAAAAAAATATATATATATACACATATATATATATATATATATATAAAGATTAATACTCATCTGTTCAGTCTACATGAGGTCTATTATAATTTCATAATTAATTCTGCTTTTAACACACATTTCCCAGTTCATTAGAATCATTTGATATGTTAATGCCAGAATATTTCACCATAAATACAACATCTGGTTTTCTTAAAAAGACATTTGAGGCAGATTTAAATGAGAAATCTGTGTTGAATGGCTATTTGTGATTAACAAACTGGATTATTAATTTAAATACAGTTATTACATTTACCAAGTAATTAATAATACTTTTTCACTTAAGACTTAAACAATAATTTCACTCTCTTCATACTAAGGATAAAATATCAATGCAGAATGTAAATCTTAAATATGAATCATTAAATATGAGTCATGAAAAGAAACAAAGGATATTGTACTATATATAAAATTACTTTAAACACAGAAGACATTTAATATACTTTTAGATATTATGTTATGAAGTTGATATAATAGTCTATGAAAATTTATAAACTATTAGTAATATGACTACACATA
Organism: Mustela lutreola; assembly: GCF_030435805.1. NCBI lineage: Eukaryota > Metazoa > Chordata > Mammalia > Carnivora > Mustelidae > Mustela > Mustela lutreola. The sequence continues at coordinate 132,232,345 of NC_081294.1, read as the reverse complement.
TATTTTTCATATACAATCTTCAATAATAAACTTCTTAAATATTTTTATCATTCCTCGAGTTACTGACAAATGTTTCTTTTGTCATGCAATATTAAAAAGAAATTTACAAAATTTTGTATGTCAATTATATCTCCAAAAATCTTTTAAAAAGACAGGAGTGTGTAGCCACACACAAAAAACGAAATTTGAAATACTCTAAAATTTTATTTAAAACATGCCTTTGAAAAAAGATACTATATTACATAAAAGGAAGTTCTGTTTAATGTCTTTGTTATAAAAACAACACAAAAACAAAATAACAAATAACGTACTTTTTTTTCTGTAAAGAGCTAGATAGGAAATATTTTGGCCATATGGTCTCTGTCACCACTACTCAACTCTGCCCATAATGACACTGTAGCATGAAAGCAGCCACAGAAAATACATCAACAAATGAACATGGTTATGTTCCAATAAAATTTTATTTATGGTTGTTGAAATCTCAATTGCACATAATTTTTATATGTCACAAAATATAGTCTTTTGGTTCTTTTTTTTCCAATTACTTAAAAATGTAAAGTCAATTCTTAGTTTGTAGGTCAAAAAATAGGCAGTTGGCCAGATCTGGCCCATGGGTGATGGTTTTTCAACTGCTGTTATATTACATCACTTAAATTATAGAAACTATACAACAGAACCTATATAAGCAATTGTTAGGACGGTATATAATGGAGTCAGACAGAGAGAGTTCAAATGCTAGCCCTACCACTTCTAATCTATATCACTTGGGACAAGGTGCTTAGCTCTCTGTACACTGATTTCCTTCTCTATAAATTGTGAATAATAACAGTACTGTCTGCTTGGAATAGTAATAGTTCTACCCAGTAAATCAGCTAAAAGTATTTAATGTGTCATAGAAAGGACTTAACAAAGTTCCTGGCACCAATTACTAGTAAATCTTCTCTAAATACGCCGCTGCTGCCACCATAATCAAAATACAGGAAAAGTTCTATTTCTTAAAAGTATGTATTATAAATACAATCAGAAAAATCCATTTTAAAAAACAGTCACAACATTTTAGAACTGGAAGATACTAGAAAAATCTTGTTTTATCAGAAGCTCTGAGAGTTTTGTGATCCAACTCTGAGTTAGAGTCAAAGCCAAGACTAGAATCAAGTGTTTCCATCTACACTATGAGCCCAGAAGGTCCTCTATTTACTGTACCTTTGCAGCAATTAAGTAGATATTTATTGACCAAAATTTCAACAACTTTTCTTTTGGGGGGATTTGGGAGAGTGCTTGAGAGGTATGAGATGAGGGGCTGGCAAAAGCTATTCCAAGAAGGCAAGACAGCATGGTGGTTAAGAGCAAAAATATGGTATCAAAGCTGAATTTAAATTTCAGCTGGTTGACCACAATACCTTGAACAAATTCACTTAATATTTCTGGGGCTCACAGAGTAGCTAATTAAAAAAATATCTGAATGAACAGCCAATAGAACTAGCTTCTCTTAAAGGTAAAGGTCTCACCCACAATCAAAGCTTCAACTTCTGAAAACTTTCTTGATGATTAAAGAGAAGGCATACACAAACTGTAATAGGTTGGATGGGGCCCCCCCAAAAGGTATGTAAATGTGACCTTACTTGGAAAAAAAGCGACTTTGCAGACATACTTAAATTAAGGTCTCAAAGTGAGATCACCCAGGTGGGTCCTAAATCCATGACGAACATCTTGCAAGACTAAGAAGAGGAAAAAACACAGAAGAGAAAGCAATGTAAAATAAGAAACAGAGACCAAAGTGCTGTGTCTACACATCAACACCAAGGATGACCAGTGGCCAGAAGGAGCTGGGAGGGAGGCATGGAATGGTTCTTACTCAGAGTCTCCAAAAGAAATCAATTCTGCAGACACCCTGATTTTGGACCTCTGGCTTCCAGAACTGTGAGAGAATAAATTTACATTGTTTTTACGCCACCAAGTCTGTGGGAATTTGCTAGGAAACGAATACATAGCTGACAAAGAAACAACAGGTATTTACTTTGTAATCATCAGCTACCCTAAACAAACCAAAAATAAAGATGACCCTTAATCAGGAAAAGAGGTCAAAATTGCATTATTCTCATAAATTCTCATATAAGATTAAAATGTGCATATATGCACTTTTTTCTCTTTCATTTCCCACTGCAGATCTTAGAAACACCTCTCTGATTAGAACAACACCATGCCACTAAATCTGTCAGAAGGATCACTGCAGTCCCAAAGACAGTTCTCAGCAGGAGCCCCAGTAATTCCAGAAACTATACAGCAATATTAGCAGCTCAGCATTACTGAGGTCCCAAGATTTCCTCTCTCTGGGTTTTCATTCACCTGAAGTGCAGTAGCGAAACACTGGCTAACTTTTTCATTTGCTTTGCTAGCATCTACTTTCACACTAATTAGCACATGTGGTTTGAAGTTTCTTTTGATATTCTGGGGCCCAATTTTGTTTCTGATAATAAGGTGCCAGCAAATAAAGAAGAAATTTCAAAGTCAACTCACTCCCAGGACAAAAAATAAGTTGATCAATAAAAGTTTATACAGACAGAGCATATATTAAAAAGATCAACAATGAAAATAAGTATAAAAATTACTGGACCAAAGTTTTATCCTGCCACATTTTTCCCATGAAGTAGTTATATAACAAAACTATTTTATATAGAATCAGTGGCACAAGGAACCTCGTGAGTTAAGAGATTTTCTACTTCAACCTTTTACTTCGTAAGAAATGAGAAAATGGAGGTCAGAGGAGGTGAAATGACTTGACCCATGACACACATATGATGACAAAGTTACCTCTTCCCTTACTCTCCTTTCCACTATAACACATTGCCTACATTTCATCCAGCAAGTCTTCCAAATGCAGGGCATTGATCGCTCATTCAAAAATTTAAGGCAGTGGGGGGGGGGGGGTAGTAATTACACGCAAGTTGAATTTTTATGCTGAAAATGTTATTACATTCAAATTTATAACATTAAGTATAAAACCGTTGTTCATTTACACCTAAAAAATGATGTGGTCTTTTCAATACCACATCTCAAGACATATAATAAAAACAGAAATGGACCAGTAGTACTTAATTAATAATAATTATAAAACAGAGGAATTCTGGTAATATGAAGACAAATGCATGCACAAACACAGAGCCATTATGATGGAATGGTGAAAGGTTAGATATGAATGAAAATATTAGTGACAGATAAAATGATCCATTTTTTATGAAAGATAAAACACTAAAATAGTGGAGACAGGAAATACAGACATAGGAAAATCTGGATCCATATTTCAGAAATGCCTTATTCAGTGGCTTATAAATTTACTAAATCTCAAAGTAGTTCAGTGAAAAGCCAAATTATTTTTGTGTTAAATACTGTCTAATACATGATGAAAAGTAATTCCACTACTGCTAAGTTTTAAGTATTATGCCAGAGAAGACAGACACCATATACCACTCTAATTCTCTACTGAAACAGAAATATTGACCTTCTTGGGAAATGGCTCTAACACTGAAGGTAGCTAACATTTACAGAGCACTAACTATGCACTGTACATACATGCATTGTTCTGTAGATTTAATTGTCTATAACACTATACAGCATGTCCTATTATCCTCATTTTATAGATTAGAAAGACAAGTTTGGAGTGGTTAAGTAACTTTCCCAATGACAAAAATAACAAGTGTAAATCTATAATGTAATCTAAATCAAATGATTTCTTCCCTTCCCTACACTGACTGGGCAGCAACAAGATAATTTATAGAACCAAAGAATTAATTACTGGAATTTTTAAAAATCAGCTTCACTGCTCTAAGAATTATACATAGATTTTTTTTTTTAAATATCCACAAAATCTCTTGAGGCTTTAAAGGTATAAAAAAATCAAGTGGCTAATTATAGTATCTTAAAACTTGAGTAAAAATTCAGAATTTTTAAAAGAATGATTTACTTTGGAACTAAATTGGCATTAATGAGATGTCTCATTTGGCCATAGCTTTAAAAAAGGGTTACCCTCACAAAATAAATTATGTATTTCTATCTTCTTATAGAGTTCAAAATGAATATAATTTGACTTTATCTTGCTGAGTCAAGGCTATAAGATGCAGTTTTGGAATTTCTTCCATCTATATTTTGTACTTTTCTCCCCCCAGATTCCTCCCTTGTGCTAAAATATGGCTCAGTCAGTTAAGCAGCTGCCTTTGGCTCAGGTCATGATCCTAGGGTCACAGGATCATGCCCTGCATCCGGCTCCCTGCTCAATAGGAAGCCTGCTTCTTTCTCTGCCCCTCCTTCCTGCTCTGTTCTCTCTTGCTATCTCTCTCTCTTTCTCTCTCAAATAAATAAAATCCTAACTAAAATATGGGTTATTACTTCTGCTACCAACAGTGCCTGACTCCACTCCTCCACCAGTCCAACATCTACACTTGGTATTGGCCCTTTGCTATTTCTAATCTATGGTATTTCAGAAAACATGAAAGTAAGTTTATTAGAACTGTTTCTAAATAGGAGCAAAAAGTTCTAAGATTCTTTTTTTTTTTTTTTTTTAAGATTTTACTTATTTATTTAACAGAGTGGGGGTGGTCACAAGTAGGCAGAGAGGCAGGTAGAAAGAAAGGGGGAAGCAGGCTCCCCACTGAGCAGAAAGCCCAACCTGGGGCTCCATCCCAGGACCCTGAGATCATGACCTGAGCTGAAGGCAATGGCTTAACCCAATGATCCACCCAGGTGCCCCATGTTCTAAGATTCTTGATGAGTAAAGCATATGATCTTTATGATGTGAACGTAGTTACATTCATTTGTGAAATCTCATTAAGATTACTCTGACATGATTATGTGACATGACCAGGTAACCCCCTAAAACAGACTGGTCTCTTCTTGAAGGCAGAGATTCACAGAATGAGAGAGATTCAAGGTGACGAAGTTGGCTGGAGGAGGCCACATAGCCAGGTATTTTGGGGGCCTCTGAAAGCTATATGTGGTCGCCCGCTGACAGCCAGCAACAAAATCAGGACCTCAATCCTACAATTGAAATGAATGAATTCTACCACAACCACATGAGCTTGAAGAAAAACCCCAAGCTCCAGATGAAAACACAACCCAACTAACACCTTGACTTTAGTCTCACAAGACCCTGAGCAAAAAACTCAGATGCCATGACTGAATTTCTGACCCACAGAACTGTGAACCAATGAATGGGTCTTCTTTTAAGCCATAAAGTTAGTGGTAATTGATTATACAGCCTAGAAAAACTAATAGAAGGTCTCCCAACATTTGCCTCTTCCTGGCTGCTCCTTTCCTGAAATTCTTTATGAGGCATCTGTTCTCCTGGATGGCCTCTTTCCCTTCTTCTGTTACTCCCCAGTCTCCACTATAAGCCTTACTTGTCCTACCCAACTGGAGTTCCCCAAGCTTCTGGCCTTAGCCTTTTCCTCACACTACAACATCTTCCTACATGGTCTGTTTTATTTACATATTTATTTTGAGCAAATATTTGATGAACAACTATACTGTTCCAGACTATAATCTAGACTATAGGGAGCTATCAGTGAGAAACAACAACAACAACAACAAACAGAAAAAATATCTGTTCCTGTGGAATGTTCCGAAATGACTCCTTTCTCTATGACAACCAAGACAGACTTGTCTCCTGTGTTCCAGACTCAAATAGCCAGGTGTTTTACAGATTTCTCCACTGAAATCCCCCAAAGTCTCTTACTGTCACTTATTATTTTCATTGAACTTTATATTTTACCCTGCACTTTCAACTGCATCCACACACACTGCTTTCCTCCCTTCCTCTCTTCAGGAGATGGCTTGGATTCTCTTCAAGACCAACTTCTCTACCTATCCCACAATGCACTTCTACTTCCTTTCAATTTCATTCTATTAACCTACTCCCTTTATCCTCTCTTTCATCTAAATTTTTAATGTCTTCCTCTCTGCTGATTATTCCTCTCTACTCATTCCTGTAAGCAAAGTCATCTATACTTTTACAAATGAAATTCTGTAAGTGGAAGTCATCTGTAATTCTATATCTACTGATTCTGTCAACTCTCCCATCCTTTTAAAACTAAAAAACCTAAAACTAAAAAATAACACTTTTCTTGACCCTGTGCATCCTTCAAAACTACCATGTCATTACTCCCCTTTCCTGCTTATCCAAAATTCTCCTGAGTAGTGTACACTGTCTTCTGTTAATAATTACAATTATGGGGTGCCTGGGTTTCTCAGTTAGTTAAGTGTCCACCTTCAGCTCTGGTCATGATCCAGCCCGAGTCAGGCTCCCTGTTGAGCAAGAAGCCTGCTTCTCCCTCTCCCTTCACCTCTCTCTGCTGATCATGCTCTCTCTCTCCCTCTCTCTCTCTTTCACTCTCGGTCTCAAATGAATAAATAAAATCTTTTTAAAAAAGTAATTACAATTATTTGGTGTGGTTACTGTTGTATAAAGCAAACTACAGGGCAACTTTCCTGTTTTATCATTTAATCCTTTAAAAACAATAAAAAAATGGGATGCCGATGTGGCCCAGACTGTTAAGCAACTGCCTTCTGCTCAGGTCATGATCTCAGGGTCCTGGGATCAAGCCCCACATCAGGCTCCCTGCTCTGCTCTCTGCTCTGTTTCTCCCTCTCCCTCTATGCTCTCTCCCACTCAAGTAAATAAATAAGTTTAAAAAAAATAAAAAATCATTATTATCTCCATTTTACAAATGGAAAAGCTGAGACTCAGCAAGGTGAAATGACTTGTCTAAAGTCCCACATTCTGGACTTAATTGCAAGTATATGTTATTCTTAAATATTCTGAAACTGCTTCTTCAAGTGAAACCTCACTTCTTCCCCCTGCTCACACCCACTTCCACTGCAATTTGATCGCCACCCTCACCACTTCACAGATACTATTCCCACTGAAGTCACTAACAATCTCCTAAAAATTGCCAAAATCAAAGAAAGGTTTCCAGTCCTTATATTTCATATTTTTTCTCTTTCTTTGTCTCCTCTCTGCTTTAATTATACTGATCACTCTTAAGTCTTAATCTCCAGCTTCAGAAGGGCATACCAAAGTGCCTGCCAGTCATGTCTAGAAGAAAGTTCAGGACACATCAAACTTAGCATCCCAAACTGAAATCATTAGATCCCATCTGCTCTCCCACTTCAGTTACTTAGTGAGCAGAACCAGTAGGACCTCCGCCACCCAGGTGTCTGGTAGCCCTCTGCCACTCACACCTTTGCCTTTCCCTCTCATTCACTCTGTAGAGCCATGTTACTCACTCTTTCCTACTCTCTTAACCCCTCAAAATCATACTTGCTTTTTTGCCTTAGATTTAAAAATCTATAATAATTTATAAAATACAAACATGAACATCTAACCAAAACCTAAAGCTAAGTTTATAAGAACCATCAATTAATAGTGGAGTTCAAGGGCTTTATGTTTGTAATAAGTATTCTATATATACTTCAAAATGAATGATAGCATGCATTTGTGATTAAGAAGAGAATTATAATTTTAAAATAATAGTTTGCCTACCATATTTCATGACCACCCTTTAAAAAAAAAAAAAAGAAAAGAAAACATAAAGTGGCTCAGTCACTTAAAGGCCTCCCTTCAGCTCAGGTCACGATCCCAGGGTCCTGGTATCAAGTCCCACATAGGCCTCCTGCTCAGTGGGGAGCCTGCCTCTCTCTCTCTCTATTTGTCTCTTATGTATAAATAAAATCTTTTTAAAAAATAAAATAAAATAATAAATTTAAAAAAAAACAGTTTACTACTAGATTTAGAGTATTCTTAACTTCAAAATGAGGCCATATTCTGGAACAATTTTTAAATCAATCAAATCCTACTCTATTATTGTTCCTCTCATTACAGCCCATCATTAGCAAGTTAAAGAGTTTTCATTTCTTGTTGGCTATCTACTCTCGGTGACCACTCCTTTAGCAAACAAACAAATACTCTATAATCTTTATAAGCTCAATTCCCCATGATGCTCAAGTGTCTTATTTCTGTTAACTTAAATACAATGGAAAAGCTAACCTTTCATTAGGTGAAATTGTGCAGTAAATAAACCATGCCATCAAGGATTTCTGGAATTCTGGTAAACAGTATCTTGAATGATGTCTAGATTCCAGCTGGAAACATTTGGTGACGATAGGAATCGACTTGCAAGTGGCTTTATTTAATAAAGTATTTGCCCTTGCTTCTGTCAGCACTTAGAGTGGATTAGCAATAATACATTCTGGAACAGAGCAATCATTTTTGTGTGCTTCCTCAATGTAAGACTTTCTTTTTTCTTGGCAAAGAGAAGCTTTAAGGCAGCCAAAACTTTCTTGCTACCACAAGCAAAACAGTCAGTATTTACTAATTACTGCAGAATATATACTTTATAACATTAGGATACAGAAATACTTCACTTGCTGTGATGGAGCGAGAAGGCTAAAAAAACATTTCACGCACATCCTCTTTCCCCAGTCCCTACAGAAGCACTAGAGTCTATATTCTGTGATGAATTTTCATCATACGTTCAGTGTTCTCGTATGTCTATAGACATGTTGCTTCATCAGAATAAAGTTTGTGCAAATAGTATTCTTAAGTCCATAGAAAAGCATAATAAAAAGTAAACTATAAAGGTCTCAGTAATTATTTGGCTAAATTATTAAACAGAGTCTGAAGTATTCACCTGCCATCTATCGTTTTGTTTTGTTTTAAAATTGTGACCATACTTTCTACCATTTCCCCTCCCTTTCATTCTCCTTAAGAAAAGAGCAAAAAGAAGGGTGCCTGGATGGCTCAGTTGCATAAGCGTCTGCCTTTGGCTCAGATCACAATCCCAGGGTCCTGGGATGGAGCCCCACTTCAGGCTCCCTGTTCAGCAGGGAGCCCGTTTCTCTTTCCCTCTGCCTCCCATTCTCCCCACTTGTGCTTGCGTGCTCTTTCTCTCCCTGTCAAATAAATAAATAATTTTTTTAAAAAATGTATTAAAAAAAAAAAGAAAAGAGTAAAGGGCACCTGGGTAGCTGAGCTGGTTTAACATCTGCCTTCAGCAGTACTGGAATCCAGCCCAGTGTCAGGCTCCCTGCTCAGTGGGAAGCCTCTTCTCCCTCTGCCTGCTTCTCCCTCAGCCTGTCCCTCCCCCTGCTTGTGCTGTTAAATAAATAAATAAAATCTTTAAAAGAAAGAAAGAAGCAAAAACAATCTTCATATATATATACTTTGAAGGGGATGCCTTATAAAAATTATATTATTCATTATCCATTCATCTTTTGATGGACATCTAGCTTCTTTCCATAGTTTGGCTATTGTGGACGTTGCTGGCATAAACATTCGGGTGCACGTGCCCCTTCGGATCACTACATTTGTATCTTTAGGGTAAATACCCAGTAGTGCAATTGCTGGGTACAGATGAATGGATAAAGAAGATGTGGTATATATACACAATGGAATACTATGCAGCCATCAGAAGAAATGAAATCTTGCCATTTGCGACAACGTGGATGGAACTAGAGCGTATCATGCTTAGCGAAATAAGTCAAGCGGAGAAAGACAACTATCATATGATCTCCCTGATATGAGGAAGTGGTGATGCAATGGGGGGCTTAAGGGAGTAGGAGAAGAATAAATGAAACAAGATGGGATTGGGAGGGAGACAAACCATAAGTGACTCTTTTTTTTTTTTTTTTTGTTATCACAGTAGGAGAGAGGAAGGGAAGAGATCACAGAGAGAGGAAGGGAAGCAGGCCCCCTGCCGAGCATAGAGCCCGATGTGGGACTCGATCCGAGGACCCTGAGATCATGACCTGAGCCGAAGGCAGCGGCTTAACCAACTGAGCCACCCAGGCGCCCCCATAAGTGACTCTTAATCTCACAAAACAAACCGAGGGTTGCTGGGGGGAGGGGGGTTGGGAGAAGTGGGGTGGGGTTATGGACATTGGGGAGGGTATGTGCTTTGGTGAGTGCTGTGAAGTGTGTAAACCTGGCGATTCACAGACCTGTACCCCTGGGGATAAAAATATATTATATGTTTATAAAAAATAAAGAATTTTAAAAATTATATTATTAATAACTAGAATAAATTTTTATATGACATTAATTAGAAATTGAGCATATAAAGTAATAACCTAAAACCATACAATTAGCAAAGACAACCTGAAATAATGTACAATTACCTTGCTTTCTCTTAACATATAAAATAGCTCTTAAAATCCTTACAAGTTTTTTTATTCTTATGAAGAAATTAAGTTCTATGCTAAGTATCTAGAATGCATCAACTTAAATTATTTTCACAAATACTCTTAATCACATTACCAAACACTGATAAATGTATATCACTTTAAAACACCTGACATACTGTCAACTGGCAGAGTCAAATATGCCTCATAAGAATTTAACCAAAAACTAGCTAAAACCATATGCCTCATAAGAATTTAACCAAAAACTAGGAGCTGGGGGGAAGGAAAATCCTATGACTTCAAAATATAGATATATACTAAAGACAATGTGGTGGCCAGAATTTTAAATATTATAAACTATCATTATGTCTCGTGATGAGTAAAATTCCTCTACCCTAATAAACAAACTACAACAAGCTCCTGTGGTCAAGTACATTCTAAAACATACAAACAAGCAACAACAATAAAAACAGCCGTACTGTGCTGACTGATGTTTTCCTATTTTCATCAAAATTTTGCTTATTCTCTCAGTCGGGATTAAACTCAGCTATGTGCAGCAGAAATACATCTAAAATTAACCTATCCATGTAAGGTTTTATTTTTCTTATGGAACAAGAAGTGTGTAAAGTAAGCAGTCCAGAGATGGTGCCAGCTACTCAAGAGGGACGAAGCCCAAAGAGCTCGCTTCCATCCTTACAAAAGGCCTCTTGACCTAAACTATCAGCTACTATACGTCTGTCAACACTATATTAGATTGATGAAAACAGAAACTAAGGTTTGGGATGGGTGTGTCACATGAATGATCGAGTCATCCCAAATGCCTCAGGGAATAAAAAGAGACAGTAAGCTAGGGAACTTATTCTTTGATAAATGAAGGGGAACAGAAGTATGAAAGAGTTCATCTGTGAGGAGTAAACTGAACTTCACAAGCCTTGAAAACACAGAGGTTTTCACATTAAGGCAAAAATACAATAAAGGAACATCAAGGACCACTTCTCAATGATGAGTGACACGGAATACGGGAGAATGAGGAATCCTCTCTTGAGAAGGGAGTTTGCTTACTAGAATAAGACTCCAGAGGGAACAGTAAAAAACTTGGAGAAGATGGAGACCTGTATGAGGATGCTTTAGGGAAGTGAAGAAACAGTAAAGAATGGATCTACCATAGACAATACAGAATTAGTATTAACGTTAATAAGACTACTTAAAAGAGAAAACAGATAGCTAACAACAGCATCACAGCTGGGGTGAGGGGAGGTGAAATCTTACCAAGGGAGGATAAACTAGCCCTGGACAAGGTCGCATTTCCAGGGGAATCCGGGTTTCTGGTAAAATGGAAGGCTCCTGCCTAAAATAAGCCCTTGTAAGTCAGTATGCATCCTGTGGTCATAACGATTCACTGGAAACATTATGAAAGAATATCAGAGAAAGTAAAAATCAAAGATGTCAGAACATCCCTCTGAAAGAAGGTTAGTGACTTCTTAAGAACCAAAAACCCTCCTTTTAACAATTCAGGTATGAAATCATCACATAAGCTACTACATGTGGATCTGAATATGGTAGTAACATCTGACTAAGCAGACTGACAATGATAAATTTTTAAATGTTTAAAAGTATATTTAGAGATTTATCATAAGTAATCACATTATATTTAGGTCAATAGCTAATAGCCAAAGATAAATCATCAGAGGCATGGATGGATGCAAAAGAAAGGAAAAATGAATAAAAACTGAGAATTAGGGGCGCCTGGGTGGCTCAGTGGGTTAAAGCCTCTGCCTTCGGCTCAGGTCATGATCCCGGGGTCCTGGGATCGAGCCCCGCATCGGGCTCTCTGCTCCGTAGGGAGCCTGCTTCCTCCTCTCTCTCTGCCTGCCTCTCTGCCTACTTGTGCTCTCTGTCTATCAAATAAATAAATAAAATCTTTAAAAAAAAAAAAAAAAAAAAAAAAAAAACTGAGAATTAAGGGCGCTTGGATGGCTCAGTAGGTTCAAGCCTCTGCCTTCGGCTCAGGTCATAATCCCAGGGTCCTGGGATTAAGCCCCACATCGGGCTCTCTGCTCAACAGGGAGCCTGCTTCCTCCTCTCTCTCTGCCTGCCTCTCTGCCTACTTGTGATCTCTGTCTGTCAAGTAAATAAAATCTTCAAAAAAAAAAAAACCACTGAGAATTAAAAATGATTTCAAAAACAATAAAGAGGGACGCCTGGGTGGCTCAGTTGGTTGGACGACTGCCTTCGGCTCAGGTCATGATCCTGGAGTCCCGGGATCGAGTCCCGCATCGGACTCCCAGCATCATGGGGAGTCTGCTTCTCTCTCTGACCTTCTCCTCGTTCATGCTCTCTCTCACTGTCTCTCTCTCAAGTAAATAAATAAAATCTTAAAAAAAAAAAAAACAATAAAGAGCATAAAATTGTTTCTGAACAAATAATGAGACATATAAAAAATAAAAATATAAATACACAAAAGTACCAAATAAGGGTCATAAAAATATATATCCGGAAACAAAGGGTAAAAAAGAAGTAAAACATTCCTTCAAAGCTACAGAAAATTAGAGTTGTACAAGTCACTAGCAAGTTGTGTGAGTCACTAATTATCTTGGGCTTCAGAGACATTATTACATACAAAATGATAGATTGGGCAGGATGACACCAATGGATTCTACATCCTCTAATATTTTTATGACTCTATAAATCAAGATAACACAAAACTTACAAGTGTAAGAAATGATTCTTCTATTTATGAATAGTATTAACTAAATGACAGCAGGACACTAATATTCAGAGCACCTTAACTAAAATGTGGAATTTGGTGACTTTAAAACAGGAATTAATATATCTATTACAACTCTCAACAAATATAAGAAAAACTACATGAAAGTATATAATCACTGAATACTCTCCTGACATTTTCCATTTGTATTTAAAGGGCCAGAATTTGTTTTTCCTAACATAGTGAATATGGAAGAATGAGAGCCTAAAATATAGGGGCATTAATTAAGGGACTTGGAGGCCACAGGCAATTAAGTTTAAACTGCAAAATAATGTATAAATATAATTCTTTACTCACACAACAGATTTAAGACAGGATTCTACTGCTATTATTCATAGAAATTATATGTTATACATTAAAATATTAAGAAATCGGTATGTTCTGGGTTAGTAAATTAAACCATAAGAATTGATTATAAAATTCATATTGAACTATATAGTTAGATCACTATAGCATCATAGTGAAAGGCTTTATCTTGTACTGCCACCAATTAATACTTAACAAGAAAAATATTACTTTCCTTTCCTCACAGAAACTGAATAGGTAAAATTGGGTTCACCAACTGATAAAAAACTGAAATTTGGAAAACAAAAATCTTAATACCCTCACAGGTTTTAAAGTGAGCAAAGCTTCTCCTCAGATATTAATCAAAAGTGCGTTTTTTCCCCTTTTTATGCCATGTTTTGGCATAGTAGAAAGCACACGTTTTTCACAAATCTGAGCAGTGAATTTTAAAAAAATGAAATTAAATAGAAATGGAAAACAAACCACTTTCATTTTTAATGGGTTCATTTGGCATCTGAGTGATAGTATTCCCTCAAAAGAGTTTTGTTTACTCTCATATTCAGAAGTCAGTCAAGAAAAATTATTCTTCCCATTTGAAGACGCAGCATAGAGCAGATGCTGTGCTGAACTCTCAGGCGATTTCTGAGTTGTGGCTCAAGTAGGCCTGAGCCAGACTTCCCCCTTACCTGATCTTTTCTGGCTTCTGAGGTAGAAGAGGCGGCAATATCAAAGCTGTGCCTTAAAGCACAAGTTTTACAGGACTTAGAGTCAGACTCGGGCTCCAGCCTGCACTCACAAAACACACATCTATTTTGCTTTTCCATCTCAAATCTTAGCCAAGAGCTGGTGACTGTGGGCCCACAGAAATCAATTTGTCCACAGACCTTCCTGTCTGAGCCAAATGCAGGCTAGAAGAGGCATAGATCTGGATCTCCTATCTGATACTATCTCCCCCTGTTGGCACGGAAGTATACCAGTCACTTCTGGATAAAAGGAATCAGTACATCCAACAAGTATTGCTGTTTAGCCAGCAATACAGAGAAAATTCTCATGCATTATGGAAGATTTATTATTTAGGAAATAAATATATTTTCTAATTGATTTTTTTGAAATAAAATAATTTGTTTTCTTCCTATAGAACCTGTAAAAGTCTTTCTGCTTCAGAAACTTGGATCTTGAGATCTCTGAGAATAAACCAAATTTTTAAGCATTTCTTGAAACAACACCGTGCAAATAGCTGTGCTATACAGCTTTTCTTAATCCAGTGCTATTTAATTAATTTTACTAAGGTCTAACTGTCCAGTGCTATGATTCAAAAAGAAAGGAGTTAAATTATGCATGAATGATCTTTAAGGTCTCAATAAAAATAAAATTAAAAATTTCCTTGCAGCAAGAATTTTTGAGCTTAACATAATGAGGTGATAGGGCTGGAGAAAAAGTAGAATGTCTGGGATACTTAAAATCGTTTATTTTTAATCTGAATATAAGGCTCCTATTTTGATACTTTATTCTATAATAATTTGTTAATTGCTATGTAAATCCTTGTTTTATCCATTCATTTTTTTAAAAAGATACTGTGCAATCACTAGCTGCCAGACACCATGCCGAGATAGATACTGGGCAGAATATTCTTTAAAATGAACCGAACTTTAAGGAACTTTATGAAAATAAATAAGAATAATAATTATAAGCTATTTTATGAAAATAGATAAGAAAAATAGGAAATGCAAGAGAAACCTACTACACAAAAGTCGATTCAGTAAAACGTTTCTGGGTTTACAATTCTGTCCGAACACCTCCTCCTCTATACCCTTAGTCTCCCTTTCCAATTCAGTGCAATTTAAAAATAAATAAATGAAATTTACCTCTTTGTAAAATTTCCTCTAAAATTTTCCCATTTTAAACATAGGCACATTTTGATTTTGTTGTCCATAACAATTGTTCTTTACATCATGCCCATCAGGGAAAAGTCCTATTTTATATTCTGGGAATAATTTTCATAAAATATTATATTTAATAAATAGTAAGACAGAATGGGATAGGGAGTTTCTTATGAGCCAGGCACTGTTCTAAACATTTTAAGTGGATTATCCTATTTAATCTCCTATAATAACCCTGTGAGATAGGTTCTATTACAAGTCCTAGTTTACATATAAAAAACTGAAACACAGAAAGCTTAAATAACTTGTCCAAGGTTATATGCTCAATAAGTGGCTAACCTACAATTCAAGTCCAAGCAACTCTGCTCCAGAATTCATGCAATTAACCATTATACTGTGTTACCTGGGCTGGGTCCCTGCTACACCTCACCACAAGTGTTCTGTTGCCAAAAAAGAGTCTCAAAGGATGTATTAGCAACATACTCATTTTGTTTTTCTGCAATAGGTTGATATACTCAAGAAACAATACATATGGTTTCTCAATATTCTTGCCTTGGTCTCATTTTTCCCCCTAGATCATTTTAAACATAACAATTCATATTTTTATACCTATAAATTTATTTTTATTTTCCCATCTTTATCTCTTATTTTCCGTTTGCTCTTATTCATTTTTCTTTCAATATTCATTTAGCATTTACTGAGTACCCAGCATGTAAATTCATAGCTCATGCAAATCACAAAATTTAAATCTGGAAATAATCTTGGAGATAAAACAGATCAAAATTAATGTTTACAATCAAGGAATAGAGAATCTAGAGTAGCTAGCTTGCTTTCTTTTTGGTCTAGCCCACAGAAAAGCTAATTCAGGTATGTCCCCTGTGATCATCTAATACCACTGGTTTTGCTTTTCAGAACAATAAAATTTTGATGTCACCTAGATATCTCACTAGGCAGTCTTCCAGATCAGTTACAAAGATAATAAACACAATTGATGTTGTATTAGTTTCCTAGGGCTGCTATAACAAAGTACCACAAACTGGGCAGCTTAAGATAACAGAAATTTATTTTCTCACAGATCAGGAGCTCAGTGTCTGAAATCAAAGTGTCAGGAGGGCCAAAACTTCTAGGGGAAGACCATTCCTTGTATTTTATAGCTTCTGGTAGCCCCAGGCAATCCTTTGCTTATGGTGGCATAACTCCAATCTCTGCCTCTGCCTTCACATGGCTGTATTCCCTGTATGTCAATCTCTCTTCTCTTCTTATTGGGACACCAGTCGTATTGGATTACAGCCTACTCCAGTGACCTCTTCTTAACTTCATTATATCTAGAGACCTATTATCGAATAAGGTCATATTTATAGGAACTGGGTATTAAGATTTTAATATCTCTTTTTGTAGGATACAATTCAACCCATAATGGATGTGATTATTAATTGCTGAGGCACCTTAATCTTTCACTTTTCCAGTTAAATCAATATCTATTGATTCTTACTTTTTGGTTTCTGATTTTAAACCTTTTCTTGGGTCATGCTAAAAGCCTATTTCCCATCCAATGGTGACTGACTACTTAGTAATCTCTGATAAAGAACATTGTCAAAGTTTTTTCCAAAACCTAAGTTTATACCCTATTATCTTCATAGAAAAGAACTCTAAGAATAATCAGTCAGACATTATTTCTTCCCTAAAAATGTTCTCTTTCCCCTGGGAGATTATTTTAATATCCAATGACTCTATTTGTTATTATGGATTCCAAAAGCTGGCCCAGTACTCAAAAAATATTTATGGACCCACTTCTATGTGCCAAGTACTGCACAAAGCTAAGGAAATAGCAGTAAACAAAATGAAAATAACTATCTTCTTGGAGCTACAGTTTGGGAACCTGGCAGGGATTATAGGAAAAGAAGACAGATACTAAAAACATATATACATAAACAAATACGATGATTAAATAAATTAGTGCATAGAAATACACATATTAAAGTATCTAATGCATAGAAATGCTTTGAAGAACCCTACTACATAGTAAATGTTAGACAACAAAATAACAGGAGAAGGAAAAGGAGGAGCAATAAAGACACCAGCAGTAAGTGCTAGGTAAGAAGTGAAATGGGTCAACAGGATACATGACAGCAAGGGCACACAGATAATAAGGGAGCCCATTACACCTACAGCAGTTAGAGATACTCAAAGGAATGATATTTGAGCTAAAGTGATGGAAAAAAGATAGTCATTCATAAGAAAAATTGGTAAAAGAATATTGAAAAGAGAGAAAACAGAAAGGCCTCAAGATGAGAATAATCTTGGGTAGCCAAGGGCAATCATGTCAGAAAGGCTAGAGTATGGGGGATGAGGAAGGAGGCTTCACTGGGAGGAGACAGGCAGGGAGAAGATCATATAGTTTAGGCTATAGTAAGAAATTTGAATTCTATGTTAATTACGTAGAGATGCCACTGGAGGGCTCCTAGCAGGAGACAGATAAGATCACATTGAGATCACTCTAGTTACGGTACAGAAAATAAAAGGCAGGAAGGCAAGGAAGCAAGCAGATAGCATGACTTAAGTAGTCCAGGCCACAGTTACGGCTTCTTACTAGGATGATCACAGTGGAGATGCAGACAGGAGGTGGGATGTGGGTTATGCTTTGGAGGTGGCATCAAGAGAACTTGCCGATGGAGTGAATGGGAGATTTGGAGAAAAAGTGAATACAAAGGTGTTTCCCAAGATTCTGGCTTGAGTAGTTGATTATGGGTGATACCATTTACTAAGAAGTGGAAAACTGAGAGAGTGGCAGATGTGAGGGTTTTGACAAGTTAAATTTGAGATTATCAGTCCAATTACTGAATGGAATGATGAAATTCTAAGCCAGTTTGTATAAATGAAGTTCACTTTAAGCATCTTGGTCATGCACATGAACTGTCATCATGATAAAACAAAGAATTCATTATGACACTAATAACTAAGCATTATTTTTACATATTTAAGAAGTATGTTGCAGGGTGATGACTTTTGATAGGCATATTAAAATAGAAAAACTTCACAAATAAATTTCAAAACTGTATGTGTTTAGTTTTATTTTTAAAATATAAAGTGAAAAATATCTCAATTTCAGAAATGTGGTTTCTCTGACACTGAGCTCCACCTGCTGGTAACTTCTTATCTTTAGGTCTGGGAATTTCTTATCTTGACGTATTATATTATGAAAAAAGAATTGAACTATGTTAAAGTGAAATATAGCCTCCAACCTAACTATGTTGAAAAGCCATACTTAGGACATACCATGGTACCTTTTTCTTTCTTTATAGCTACCATTTATTGAGTTTAGTTATATGCCAAGCACTGGGATAATTTTTATAAACATCACCTCACTAATTTCCAAAATAATTCTGTGAGGTTTCTATGACTTGCCACATTTTACCAATATGGAAATTGAGCTCAGAGAGGTACTGTGACTTTGCCTACAGTGTCAGAAAATTTTGAGTTTGAATCTGCCACTCTGATTCTGATCAAATTCCTTAACTTCTTCAAGCTTCAATAGTCTCATATGAAAGGTAGGAATAATACCTTCCCTGTGGGATTATTTGCCAGTAATAATATGTTATGTCTAGCATGCATTTCTTTTAGTAATCTTCCTTAAGTGACATATTAGAAGGAAATGTTAATGACCCAAACTAAGTATCTTTCAAAGAATGACCTTTGGGGAGATTTTAAATGTTGAATTGCAATATATTTTTAAAATATTTTAAATTTTGCTTAGAGAAATACTCCCTCCAGGGGCCCCTGGGTGGCTCAGTTGGTTAAGCAGCCAGCTCCTGATTTCAGGTCAGGTCATGATCTCAGGATCCTGGGGTCAAGCCCCATGTTGGGCACCACGCTCAAGGGAAGTCTGCCTAAGGATTCTCTCTCTCCCTCTCCATCCTCCCCTCCCTCAACTTATCCCCATATGTGTGATCTTTCTCAAATAAATGAATCAATGTTTAAAAAAAAAACAAAAACCCTACTCCCTCCACAATGGAACACATTTCACACAATAGTTGGATTTATGGTACTCCTTAACCATTTATTTTTACAATCTATACAAAGAGTGACCACACCCAAACCCAACAACAACAACAATCTACAAACTGAAATTAAGAATGAGGTAGAAAACAGTGAGAAATTAATAAGTATAGTATATCAAAGAAACTTTTGCAACAAAAAGTCTGAAGTTTAAGACTGAGAATCATCAATACTAGTTTTTAATCACAACAAGGAACAAGCTTTAAATAATTTTATGGAGGTTATGTTTTCACAAACATGAACAAATTATTTTAATATATAAAATATTTCCAATAATTTTCAAAGAAAAAAAACAAGCCTTTGATTTCTTTTTTAAAAAATCAGCAAATAAATTCACTAATAAATTCTGTTCATGGATCCATCTTCAAACACGTATAGAATACCTGCAACTGGGAATCTTTCCTAGGGAATATATTTATCCATTGTATATCAAAACTGCAGCTGAGAAAAATAGGACAAAGAGAGAACTGTTAAAAGCATATGTTATTCTAAGTCTAGATTATATTCTTGGATAAAACCAGCTTGTAGACAGCTGCATTCTCAGACCCCCATTTTGATTTTGGTGTTATGGTCTCCACTCCACTAAGGGATTCTAGATTCTGCAAGAGATGGCCTTATCAATCTCCTTCCTGCATTAGCTATAGTGATATTGTCAAGGGCACTGTCACCGCAGAAGTCAGGGTTAAAGCCTCCAGTAAGAAATTCTACTAGAACTAAATGCAATGAAAAGCTTTGCTTCCCTTGAAATGTGACATGCTTTCTTTTATTTAATAGTAAGTGTTATATGACTTTATCTCCTTTTTCATTTTGGCTTTTGGGAAGCTTAGAGACAAAATAACAGCTCTAGTGTAGTAATTATATATGCTATGATCTATATAGTTTCCATCTCAGTCTTGATAACTTATTACAACCCTATTTTTCCTGGTCCTGATTTTAGTTTCTGTTTCTGTTTTGCTCAATCTTGTTAACATTAGCGCAGATACTCGGTACTAGGACAGAGAATGAATGAATAAGTGAATGAACATAAGCACATAAAAAATATATAAATCTATATAAAAAGCCTTGCAACATGCGGTTTACACATTCCCAGAGCTAACAGATTTTTCTCCTAACAATTTAAGACAAAAACCTGATTACCTATAGTGATTACCTATATACGATGACATCATGTTCCCTGCCATCTTCAGTCCCCTAGACATGGTCATTATACTGGGCTGTCTTTCTTAGAAATGATACAGCTGACCCTTAAAGCATCCGTACTTTTTCCCTTCCTGCCAATCAGATGAAGAACTGTAAGGAAAGCTGGAAAGATACAGGAAGATTTCCTCGTATTCTTGGTTTTTATCATTTGAATTTCGAATCACATTGTATAGCTGCTAAGCAAGAGGTTAAAGCTGTCTCTGACTTTGACTTTGGGAGATAGCAAAGAGGCAACATCCTTAAAAATCACCCGAGAAGCCTATCAGAATGACAGACAGAAATTAAATTGGGCTTTCAAATTCCTACGGAGAATAAAAGAACAGTGTGTTCCTCACTATGTCTAGTCCATGTTGGTTTTACTTCTCATATACCAAGTATTAAGTATCTGCACAATTTACCACATTACCTTAAAAGCATGGTATATCATTCAAAATAAAATGTTATGATTTTATTCCCTAGTACTACTTTTGAAATTAAAAGGAACCACCAAATTAAAATGAGACCTCTAAACTCTATGTTCTCATAAGATGCTAGAAAGTATGAGGAAGTAGTGATGCAACATGGGGGCTTAAGTGGGTAGGAGAAGAATCTATGAAACAAGATGGGATTGGGAGGGAGATAAACCATAAGTGACTCTTAACCTTACAAAACAAACTGAGGGTTGCTGGGGGGAAAGGGGTTGTGAGAAGGAGGGGTGGGGTTATGGACATTGGGGAGGGTATGTGCTTTGGTGAGTGCTGATTCACAGACCCGTACCCCTGGGGATAAAAATACATGTTTATAAAAAATAAAAAAATTTTTAAAAAAAGATGCTAGAAAGTGTATAGGTATTAACTTCTCTTGGTGAGTTAAAGAGCTAGTGAAAAGTCAGAATCAACATGTTTGTACTGCATATCTATACCATTAGATAGTTTCTGAAATAAAAAAAAGAAATCTCATGTATTTTCATTATTATCAAAAGAGGCTGGAAAAGAGGCTTTCCAATTTAAACACATTTTTAATAAACAATTATACAAATAAAAGATGACATAAAATATTCATTGTATCATACTAAAAAAGACTATCTGATCAAAATGTAAAATCCCATGTTCAATTAATTTTTATTAGTTTTAAGTTCCAAAATTAAATCCTTGAGAACATGATCAAATATGATATGAAATTGACTATAGTTACAGAAAATGTCTATATAATTCTATTATGCACAAAGAGTAGACAAAAAGGGATTTCCGTAAGAGTTTTCATGATGACTTAAATTTCATCTTTGTCATCTAACTTTGAGTGAATGTGAAGGAGTTATCTAGCAATTTTCTCTTCTAATAATACACCTGCACTGGAGACTAATAAATGGCAAAAGACTATGAATATTTTATAAGTAATAAAACTGAAAAAGGCTCACCATATCAAGAAGTATAGATATCTGTAATAATTAAACACTGCTAACATAAGCTCTAAGTGACATAATTAATAGCAAATTGAAGTAACTGTATAATGAAAG
Organism: Mustela lutreola; assembly: GCF_030435805.1. Taxonomy (NCBI): domain Eukaryota; kingdom Metazoa; phylum Chordata; class Mammalia; order Carnivora; family Mustelidae; genus Mustela; species Mustela lutreola. The sequence goes on along the minus strand of NC_081294.1, from coordinate 132,210,492 downwards.
TGTATATTCATCCATACCTCTTACCCACAAATGTTAAAATAAATTATGATATTTCAAATTTCATTTGGAGGGACTACATTATTATAGAAAACATCAAAATAGTCCACTTTAATATTTTCTTATTAAAAACTCCAAAAACCACTTGGTAAACAATAATTTAGTGTTAAATAACTACATAGAAAAAAAATTCTTAAAATATTAAAATCTGGGGGGCACCTGGGTGGCTCAGTCAGTTAAGTGTTCTGCCTTTGATTCAGGTCGTGATCCCAGGGTCCTGGGATTGAGCCCCAAGTCAGGCTCCCTGTTACCGCAGGGAGTCTGTTTCTCTCTCTCCCCACCTCTCTCTGCCTCCCCCCCACTCATATTCTCTCTCTCTCTCTATCAAAATCTTTCTAAAAATTATAATTTGGTTCTTGACTTAAAAGTTGAAAATATGAGAATGAATTTTACTAAGTATCTGAACCACAAATTTTATCCCTTGATAGATTTTACTAAACTATTTAAAGCAAAAATGTTGACACCTTTGAGTTAGCTTGGTTCAATAATATTCTTATTGTATTTTAAATTCACATGCTCTCCTCTGACATCTTTTTCCTAGTCCGTTTCTCTTTCGACTATGACCTACCTCTTATTTCTGTATTTTCTGTTGTCTCTCCTGTTCTTTATCTTTCATCTTCTTCACCTCCATGAAGAAGATACATAGTCAGGGCGCCTGGGTGGCTCAGTGGGTTAAGCTGCTGCCTTTGGCTCAGGTCATGATCTCAGGGTCCTGGGATCGAGTCCCACATCAGGCTCTCTGCTCAGCAGGGGGCCTGCTTCCCCCCCCCCCTCTCTGCCTGCCTCTCTGCCTACTTGTGATCTCTCTCTGTCAAGTAAATAAATAAAATCTTAAAAAATTAATTAATTAATTAATTAATTAAAAAAAAGAAGATACATAGTCATTTGTTTCTCCTGTTACTGTTCTCCTCTCACCAGATCTCTCTTTTTTCCTTTCTTGATTCTTCCTTAACAGCCTTAGAGACACAGCATGGGGAGAAAGAAGAGTTCTCTCCAAAAGTAAATTTTATTTAGAAGAGCCTGATTTATCCCCTAGTCAAAAACCACAAAACACCTTTGTGGGATAAGAACAATGTTCTGGTTCCACAAACACTGTATCTAATTGTAAAAAAGAAAAAGAAAAAGGGACACAAACCATTTAAACACTAACCATTTCAGTAGTTTCTGACTATTTGGAACATCTAAGATTCTAGTGGCTCTTAGATTAATGAAACATCTCAAAAAACAACTTTTCTTACCAACTGGATCCCATTTGACTCGCTCTGACCTTCCCCCTCTACCAGTCAAATTCTTGTTCTTTCAGCCACTGAAAGCAGCCACCCTTCATAATCTATAGACTACTTTATTTCAATTACCTCCCATATTACCTGCCAACCCACATCCTCCTTGCATGTGCTAAGCCCATTTGTTTCCCCTATAGCCCTCTCCCATTCCTGCCAATACTACAGAAGTCAGTTCTCCTTCCCAAAATTTCAAGAACTTTTCCTTAGCTTTCTCCTCTAGTCTTTTTTTCCACACACTTCTCTCAATCAAAATTATTTCTGAAAAGGAAAGAGCCAGGTTTAGACAAAATTGCAAAATAGACTAAATTCATCTTCAGCAATCTCTAACTTTGCTTTCCAACACCACACCCACTCACGAGGCTGTCGATCTGTATTAGAACTGCAAAGCTTGCCCTACCTCCTTGCAGGGTGACTTGCACTTTCTTCAGCTCTCCTAAGACCCATGATTGGAGGTAACTATTAATATCTCACAAAGCTTAATATGTTACTTTCCCAAGAGGCACTCAGAATTTAAAAGAGCTGTTTAAGGCAACATCCTTTGTGCAATAGTCCTCAAACTTTTTTCAACCCAACAGACCTGAAAGTCACCACACTTTCTCAGCAAACATTAGAGTTAACAAAAGAGAAGAGAAGGGAGGGAAGTATAGAGTCCAAAAAAAAATATCATTATATGGCAGGGAATGGGTGACAGGGAGATTAAAAGATGGCCTGTGTAATTTAAGTTTGGGTCTGATATAAAGAGTAATTTAAGTTTGGGTCTGATATAAAGAGTGTGCTCCTGGGAATATTCTTGTACATATCTTTTGGGAAGTGTATGTATTCATTTCTATTGCATCTAAGGCCAGGAGTAGAGGTATGGGATAAAGGTTATGCACATGTTTGTCTTTAGTAGGTAGTGCCAAATAGTTTTTCGAAAGTGGTTGCAATCACTACACTAAGAATCTTTACCACTAAAATGTTTTTGAGAACAAAGTACATTCTGGCCCTGCTTAAATGACAGAAAATACTATATTTTTTTACTTTGTCTATCAAGAAGTAATAAATATGCTACTTGAGGCTGTTTCTAGGCATTCTTTCCTTCCCATCAGTGTTATAAAGACTTTATTACTTTTTAAAATATATTCTGGAATAATTTGCCCCTCTGCATTAACTGAGTAGGTGTTTAGTTTGGTTTGGTGCTTATATACTGGAATATGTAGAGATAGAGCCCAGCTTTTTACTAAGTATTGGAATCCAATGATGGATGACTTCATTTTGCAACATCAGACATATTGAAGAAAAGTTTATTGAGCATCTACTCTTTGCCAGGCACTGTGTTTAATACCAGCATATCTACATTAAGATAAGAGAACATAATTATAAGAGATGAGGTATGTACAGTAAGAGTATAAATGAAGCCAGGGCATCTTCACTCTCAATGCTATAATCTACTGGCCTCTCAGACACAGCCCTTCATTTACTGAGGTCTTTGCAAGTGCCTTACGATTTAAAAAGCCAAAGTATAGGAGAAATGGAAGAATTGCATTCATCATAAATGGAAATTTTTTGCAATTTTTTAAGATTTGAGAGACAGAAAGAGAGTACACACCTGTGAAGATGTGGGAGGAAGGGTCAGGGAGAGAATCCTTCAAGCACACTACCTGCTGAGATGGAGCCCGAGATGGGGCTTCCTTATCCCACCACCCAGATCATGACTTGATCTGAAATCAAGAGTCAGATGCTTAACCAACTGAATCACCCAGGCACCCCCCAAAATTTTAGCAATTTTATTATTCACAATCATTAAGACAAATCAGCCATGTAACTAAATATCTTTTTTGTTTAGGTAATTAAAATTTATTGTCTTTTCAAACAATGTAGCAGATTAATCTATATTATAACAGTCTGATGTCTGTTGTTATTTTTTTAATCTTTAATTAATATAGAATGCCAGTTGGTAGTGTGTCTACCAGTTAAGTAAACAATTAATCTGGGGGAAATTTTAAAAGTAAGAATATCTAGTGTGTGAATAATAATGAAATTGCTGTTAATAAATTTAAACATTTTATTACATTTAGCTTTTTTGTGTGTGAACTTGCATAACTCACTTAACTTCTCTGCTTTCATTTTTCATCTTTATCTTGACTGGCATTCCAGTATTTCCAATTTCCCTCGAAATGCAGATTTAGGAGTCATCATTTGTTGTTTGAAGAATGACAGAAGGATGGAAGAAAAGCCCACAGATACTTGATTACAAAGAAAGAATTGAAAACCAAGGGCTGAGGGCTAAAGCCTGAGGAATGTTAATGGTCGATTTCATCACAGCACTTAACTCTGATGTTTTCTTGTTAATCAGTTGTTTATTGCCATTTTCTGCCTGCTAAATGTAGTTTATAAGTACAGAGACTTTGTCTATTATCCCCAGTGTCTATGAACATGATGCATAATAGTCATAGAAGTTGGTTAATTGTGTTTAATAGGCAGAAGAGGGAAGAGGAGTTTTGGGGACAAAGGTGGAAGAGACAGGAAAGAAAACGAAAGGTTGAAGACAGAGGAAAGAAAAGGAACAAAAACCATATGAACCCTCTTAACTTTGTCTGGAGCTCTATAACAAGCCTCTGCCTTTGCATTCATTCATTTAGTCCTGACATTGATCCTATGAGGTGCATATTACTAACCACATTTTACAGATGAAGAAACTGAGGTTGGAGCAGGGAGGGAAAAATACACAGAAAGGCAAATAAACTTAGAATGACTTCACTCAAATTCCCAGTTTCTCCACCCTGCCCTGCTGCTACAAGGAGAGTCTTAAAATAATACTGAGAGAAGAGGACAAAATGAGTGTGAAGAAAACCAGATTTCAACTGACAGAGTCAATAGTAGTACTGCATAAATTTACAGGAAGTTATTTTTTCAAACATTAATATGAGAATTAAAAGTTGTTAATTGAATTTTCCATAACTGTACACCTAAAAGAAAAATGTTATTTCAGGAATGTATAAATAATCATAAAATAGAATGGCATTTAGGGATTTTTTTCTTTTATTTACATTAAACTATAAAAGAAAACTGGCATTAATATTTTAAGGACCTATTTATCCAGAGGCTTCCATCCAGGTTAAATAATAACCTTATTGTTTAACCCTTAAACTGTCCCTGCCTCCCTTGCCCCAAGGGACTTACTCAAAAACAAGTCCAGGAAACCAGCCTCAGGTAACAAAGCCAAATACAAGGGTGGGTCAGGCCAGGTGGAGACATCATATCAGTGGGGGGTTGCATACTGTCTCCCTAGTTACCAAAGAGGTAACCTTTGGGGCAGGATTTTAGGTGCCAATTCTGACCAAGGTGATAAGCTGGTTCAAATGTCTACTATAAGGTAAATTGTAATCAAATTGGTCACTTATGTGTGACCTAGCATGACTGTGCAGCTTTCTCGGTGTGTTACAATTTCATTGGCCACCTGTGTGTGGCCAGGCCCAACCACATGGCCTTTGCCCTTAAAAGCTAGTCTGTGAAACAAAGAGAGGTTTTCCTGTCTTGTAAGAGGTGCGCCCTGAACGTTCAGTTTGATTCTTGATGCTTGACCCAAAATAAAGCTTTGCTTGACCTTCGCTTTGTATCAGTCTCCCTCCTTTAATCATGGACCCATTATAGGGGGACCTAACAATATTTGATTATAAGTTATATTTTTATAAAAATTGCTTGTGCTCAATTTTAAACACAAACTGCAGTGGCATAGGAGTAGAAAAAGGTGAACTTCAAGAAGGTAATCACACTAAAATTTTTCTTCAAAAATTTAGGTGGTCAACCCTACCAATATCAGTAATACATAAGTCATAAGAAAATAACATGAGACTTTATTTAAAAAATAATTTGTAATTTATTGTGGACAAAAGACAACAATACTTTAAATAGAGAGTAGGTCCGAAACATGTTTATCATTGTTTATCATCTAAAAATTAACAGCTTACATTTTTAAAAGAAAAGATTTATGTTTAATGAAAAATAATATCAAGACTAAGGAATAAAAACTATCAGAGAAATAAGCACACATGTTAAATGATTATCATTTCTGTGATAATCAAACAATCAAATACCAGCTATTATAAGAACAGTGATTTGCTGAGTGGCAGAGACTATTCTATGTGCTTTGAATGTGTAAACTTAACCATTTCTCACAATAAACCCAAGAATAGATAAAACTGTAATTCCCATTTTAGACATTGGGAAATGAGGACAGGGAAAAGTCCCTAACATCACACATTTACTAAGTGGCGGAGCAGGGACACAAACCCAAGCAGCCTGGCTTGCAGCTGGAGAGCTCTCTATAGTGACGGTTCTATTGCAATCACACAGTAGTCATTATCTCTGTAACCACTTGAGACTTTGTCACTCTGTTAAATATCACTGCCATAATTCTTTATAGAGTGAGAAATATTTGCTAGAAACCAACTTTAACATTTAAACCATTTTTTAAAACTGAGTGGCATCAATTATAACCTGCCAAAAGATATTTTGAAATTCTGAACCTATTCATTACCTCTATAATCATTTGCTCAGTGTATATCTAGGTACCTCTAGGCACCTAATTTTTTTGAAATGTTTTAATGCAGGGATATTTTATAAAAGTCAAAAAGCAGTCACTTTCCATTAATGATCAATCAATTACTTCTGCTCCATCTCTCCCACCAAAGTCTATGGGCAAAGTCTAAATCTATTTTATCTTTGACACACGCTTCCAAAAAAACCCCATACATAATATCCATGTACTAAATAATCATAAAACACTTGATGAATTCCAAATGACTGAATGAATCTGAGTGTTTAATTCTTTTATTTTTATTAATCATACTAGATATTTAATTCTCGCCTAATTCTCTCTTTTTATATCCTTTTAGGGCTAATTAACCCCAGGCCATTAGTTTATGCTAAGATATTAAGAAATTCATAATTTAAAGGGTTAGTTTGAAATATATATACACATGTTTATATTCATACGAACATACATACATAAATGAAAATGAAAGGTAGTTTTTTTCATTTCCTTTGTGCTATGTATATACACATATATACATATTCACATATATACATATATAAATGAAAAAGTTACTTTTATTTAACTATATGCTTGATTTGGCCTATATATACACTGCATAGGCATATGAACACAGACAACAGTTAAAATATAATTTGAAAACACTTTGAAATTTTAAGGGTGCTTTTCCAGATAGAAGATACTATAGCCTAACGCAGAAGAACCTCACTAGCACCACCCATTAATTGGCCCATGATATGAAATGACTTCATTCGAACCGAAGAAAAATTAATATTAAAAGGAATCCTTTTTTTTTATTGAAATATAATTGAGATAAAACATTATATTAGTTTCAGGTGTGATTCAATATTTGCATATATTATGAAATAATCACAGTAAGTCTAGTTAACATCTATCATCAAACATAGTCACAAAATTTGTTTTCCCATACTGAGAACTTTTAAGATCTACTTTCTTAGCAAATTTCAAATATGTACTAGAGTATTGCTATCTATAGTCAACATGCTGACTACTACATACCCAGGATTTACGTATTTTGTAACTGGAAAATTATACCTTTTGACCACCTTCACACATGTGCCCACTTCCTTACCAGTCTGTTGTTTGCCAATCTGTTCTCTGTAACAATGAACTCATTTTTTTTTTAAGATTCTACAGATAGCATATAGTATTCATCTTTCTCTGCCTTACTTATTTCATTTAGCATATAATTCCACAAGGTCTATCCATATCATCACAAATGGAAAGATTTCATTATCTCTTACGAGGGACAATATTCCTCTGTGTGTGTGTGTGTGTGTGTGTGTGTGTGACATCCTCTTTATATTTAATCCACTGATGGACACTTAGGTTGTTTCCATATCTTGGCTATTATAAACAATGCTGCTATGAACATGGGGGTATAGAGAGATCTTTTCATGTTAATATTTTGTTTCCTTCAGACAAATACCCAGACGTGGAACTGCTGGATCATATGGTACTTCCATTTTTAATTGTTTGAGGAACCTCAATATTGTTTTCCATAGTGGCTGCGCCAGTTTGCACAAGGGTTCCCTTTCCTCCCCATCCTTACCAACACCTGTTGTTTCTTGTCTTTGTAGTAATAGCCATTCTAACAGGCATGAGGTGTTTTTTTTCTTTTTTTAAAGATTTTATTTATTTATTTGACAGAGAGAGATCACAAGTAGAGAGGCAGGCAGAGAGAGAGAGAGAGAGGGAAGAAGAAGGCTCCCCGCTGAGCAGAGAGCCTGATACAGGACCCTGAGGACCATGACCTGAGCCGAAGGCAGCGGCTTAACCCACTGAGCCACCCAGGCACCCCAGGCATGAGGTTTTGATTGGCATTTCATTCTGGTTCTTTTGATGGGTCTCATTCTGGTTTTGATCAGCATTTCCGTGATTATCAGTAATGTTAGGGACTCTTGACTTGAGTCATTTGGAAAAGTAACAAAGCTTTTGTAACCTAACCATAATCATCTCTTAACTTCTTTGTTTTATATGTTAGAAATTTATAAACTAAATAAACATAGGGCATAACAAATACTTGTAAATACACTTAGGTATCAGATCCTAGGATAATTTAATAATTTAACAACTTACAAAACCACTGAAAGTTCAGCATGATAAAATTCATGCCATAGGAAAGCTAGAAATTTATTTATCTATAAAACTGATAAAAATATATGTTTATAAAAAATAAAAAATTATATAAAACTGATACATTAATTCAATGTGAATATAATAATTAACATCTATAACCTACATTGTAATCAGGTTTAAAAACTTTTAAACTATTTTGAGAGTAAAACCTATAAAGCTGCACAAAATCTTCTAAAATGTGTCTCACACATAAACCCCTTTCATACACATAGTAGTAGTATAAAGATTTTACTGAAGCTGTCTTTATAATAAAAGGTTGAAAACCATGTAAATATGCCACTCCTTCGCTCAGAATCTTCAGTGGTTTCTAATTTCCCTAACAGTTAGCATCAAAGTCTACAATAATCTGCCTAACTGTATGATCTAAATGCCCATTACTTCTCTGACCCCATCTCTTATTTCTTCTTTCTCACTGTGTTCTGGAATACTCTCATTTCAGGCAGTCTCGACATTTGCTCCCTTAGTTCTTTCAGATCTCTGCATAAATGTCACTTGATCCGTGAAATCTTACTTGACAACCCTATTTATAAAAACACCTCCCATCACCCTTTTTCTTCCATCTTGATTTATTTCTCTCCTAAGAACTTACCACCACATGACATATATATAACTATATATTTAATATTTAATATATTTGCCATTTAATACATATATTTAACTGTCTGTACCTACAAAAAGTGAAAGGTCCAGGAGGACAGAAAAAACTGTATTTATTTTGTGCACTATTATATCCCCCGAATCTAAAGTGAGACCGTGACTCCTGACAATAAATATTTATTGACTGAACTAAAAAAAAAAAAAAAAAAAAAGGAAACAACTGTATATGCACTATTGCGAAATTATGCCTAAAACCTAAAACATATTAAGTTAAAAACTAAGGTACAGAACAATATTGTTGTATGCACTATCATTTGTATAAGAGCAGAAGGCATATAATGAACATTTATGTTTTTATCTGCATACAATGCTTCTGGAAGGCTATCTCTGAGGTAGGAAACTGGGAGACTAAGGAAGGGACACTTCAGACTCCTGTATTTGTACATGTACTACCTATCCAGAGAAATTAATTCAGGTTTTACCTTTATATATAAGAAATACATAAGATAATCCTGAAGAAAAATCTACAATCTATACTTAACTCAATGAATACTAATTAATTTACATGGGAACTAAGGCATATTATTAGAAAAAACTGAAATAAAATCTTATGTGTCTCAATAATATATCACACACATTATCTCACATCAGTGTCATAAAAATCTTGTCAGGCAAGGTAGATATATAATCATTCCTTCTTTTTACAGAAAGGAAAAACTCAGAACGGTTAAGGAACCTGACTATGATTACAAAGCAGAGGCAAAGCTCAATTCCAGTCTCATGATTTTTTGGTCTGGTACTTTTCTCAATGTACTTGAGGAGCAAGTCTTCAAATTAACATCGATCTTACATATTGAAAGAAAGAAAGTGTACCTGATAATGAAAACAGATAAAGCTTCGATGATGTCAATCTCAATTGATATCAGCCCATTTTAGAGTTTAAGTATAAAACTGAAAATCCATCAGACACTTCTATAAAACAGACTACTACTGAGTTCATAGTGTCAGACAATACTTAGTCAACATACCAGCTATTCTGTTGGTTGCAAATATTACAAAACAGGGTTTTATTGATAGTGCTGTTCAACTAAGCAGAACTTAATAAGATTTGCAGAGAAGATAAATTTATGTTGCATATTAGTCTAGCAAAAGACTTTAAAAATGTGCAATTTCAGAAACATCAAAGTAAAGGCAATTATCTTACAGAATAGCTAACCATATTTAAAAAGTAAGAACTCATTATAAGAAGCCATCAATTCTAGATATACCTGACATATAAGAAAGATTCTTCGAACAAAAACCATTACACTTGGTGCTCAGCACATGCTAATATAAAGTAAAACAACCAGATTACTCTGGAGTAAAATGGAAGTCCAGTTCCTCAACTCAACAGATACTGATTGAAAACTCATCTTCTGACAACTAGACGACCATAAACAAACATGAGGGAAAGTGATGCTTTTAAATTAATTAATTAATTAATTTCAAAAGCAGGAAAATCAATGTTACTCAGGGATTAGAAAATTCTGGTATTTCCATCATTATCAAGGACAGCCAACAAAAAGAGTTCACCTTCTTAATAAGCTCCAAAAGGCAGATTCTTCTGCCCTGCAGAGTTAGAATTGAAGAATAAAATAAAATAATCCTTGGGTTTATAGAACATTTAAACAACTCAAAATGCCTTCAAAATTATCAGCACATTTAATCTATAAACAACCTAATTAGATAAGAAAGATTTATCTTCTAATTCAGTATTTCCCGAAGGATGTTCTATTGCACTGGGGTCCCTTCCACACACTCTTTGAAAAGGAATTAGGTCAGTATTTTCAGAGACACTGCATTCCATGCTGTATTTACCCTCTTAGGATATTAAAAGTTTAGAAAATTCCAGCAATTATACAAAGGTTTCTTTTGTCTTAACTCAGCAGGTCCCAAATTCTGGAACTCATTTCTCCTCAGAACACTTTGAGGACACCAAACTCTTGATTTTCTACGAACTCACTGGTCACTCCATAGTCTCCTACTAAGTCCTCTTCTTCTAGACCACCTAACTTGAAGTGCCCCAGAGTTCAGTCCTTGTTTCTCTTTTTCTCTCTATTCTCTCTCACTGGTGACCACCTAGGGTCAAATGATTTTAAATACCAATGATACCTATGACTTAAATTCCTATCTCCAGTCCAAATCATACTCCTGAACTTGTGGCCCAAATACCAAATGTTGACAATGACTTGTTTTGACAATGACTCGTTTTTTTTTTTGTTTTTTTTTTTTAAGATTTTATTTCTTTATCAGAGAGAGAGGGGGGGAGAGAGCGAGCACAGGCAGACAGAATGGCAGGCAGAGGCAGAGGGAGAAGCAGGCTCCCTGCTGAGCAAGGAGCCCGATGTGGGATTCAATCCCAGGACACTGGGATCATGACCTGAGCTGAAGGCAGCTGCTTAACCAACTGAGCCACCCAGGTGTCCCAATGACTTGTTTTTTTTTTAGAAAGATAAACTGAAGTCTTGCTCTTTCTCTTTAAAGCTGCTCTAGGTACCCAAAACAAGTTTAATTCACCTAGGTCTCCTGCTAAAAATGCTAAAATTATCCTTGACCATTCTCTCTCAAACCTTACTTTAATCCATAGGAAATCCCCTGGGGTCAACCTTCAAAATATATCCAAAAGCAAAAGCCTTCTTGTTACTTCCCCTGCTATGACCATCGTTGCTCAAATTGTAATTTTCTATAATGTGGGTTACTGTAATAACCTCATTCTTCCATCCTTGTTCCCCTCAAGTAATTCTCCATATAGTTGCCACAGTAATCTATTTAAATAAAAAGTCAGAGCACATCATTCCTCTGCTACTACTCTCCAAGCCCGTGGCTCTACTTCACACAGAGAAGAGCCATAATCCTTAATTATGGTCCACAAAGACCAAGATCTGTTCCCCAATACTTCTCTAACCTCATTTCCTACAGTTTCATCTTCCCCTCCACTCGGACTTCCTTAACCATGCTTCAATTAGTCCAACACGCTCCTTCACCATGGCCCCTTGCAACAGGTACATCCTCTGACCGAAATGCTTTTACCCCAGAAATGAAGGGATTTAGTAGCTCCCTGTTACCAGTCTTTGTTCAAATGTCAATTTCCCAATGATGCTTATCCTGACTTAGATTTAAATTGTGTCCCAACCTCTACCCTGCTCGGCTTCTATTCCTTGGCATTTACCATCTTCCAATGGAATAGTTATTTATTAACTTCCACTCACCACAGATTGTGATCTCTAAGAGAGGGGTTTTTTAAACTAGTTTCATTCACTCACGTATCTCAATCATCTAGAAATGTGCCTGACACATAGTAGGTGCTCAATAAGTATTTCTTGAATGAGTAATTATGCCCAGAGATCTTGTGATCTCTGTCAGATAAATAAAGAAAAAATCTTTAAAAAAAAAAAAAAAAAACCTAAGTAAAAGAAAAAATTTCAGAAGTTCCTCTGAAAGAATACATATACCAGATAGTTATCAAGAATCCAGAAAAGGCCCGAGATACAGATAGGAAAATCCCTTATTATCTGATACGATAGTAAAGGAGAGAACAGAAATAATTCATATTTAACAATGAATTGTTGATGCCCTTTACAAATAACAATATGCCCTTTACAAAGATGGTGTCAAAAGCTAAGAAGGAAGCCTCTACTCCTCCCAAAGTCGAAGCCAAAGCAAAGGCTTTGAAGGCCAAGAAAGCGGTGCTGAAAGGCATCCACAGTCACACAAAAAAAGATGATCTGCAGGTCACCTGTATCACCTATGTTCTAACAACCCAAGATTCTGTGTCCCTGAAGGCAGCCCAAGAGCGCCCCCAGGAGAAACAAGCTTGATCACTATGCCATCACTAAGTTCCCCCTGACTACTGAGTCAGCCGTGAAGAAAACAGAAGACAACAACAACACACTTGTGTTCATTGTGGATGTCAAGGCCAACAAGCACCAGATCACACAGGCTGTGCAGAAGCTCTACCTCATTGATGTGGCCAAGTTCAACACCTTGATCAGGCCTGATGGAGAGAAGAAGGCAAGTGTTTGACTGGTCCCTGACTATGATGCTTTGGATGTTGCCAACAAAATTGGGATCATCTAAACTGAGTCCAGTTGGCTAAATCTAATTTTTTTCATTATTAAAAAATATATATATAATATACAGATTAGTATGATTCAATTAATAACAAAATGGGAATAACCACAATAACTTTTTTTTACTTTTAAAGATTTTTACTTATTTATTTGACACAGAGAGAGAGAGAGATCACAAGTAGGCAGAGAGGCAGGCAGAGAGAGAGGGGAAGCAGGCTTCCTGCCAAGCAGAGAGCCCGATGTGGGACTCAATCCCAGGACCCTGAGATCATGACCTGAGCCAAAGGCAAAGGCTTAATCCACTGAGCCACCCAGGCACCCCAATAACCACAATAATTTAAACACTTCATATTCATTTCCACATTCATCACATTTTCATATACTGCCTTTTTTCCCTACAGAGACATATAAATATGTTTAACAATCAAACTGTACTATTTCCATAAGGTAAAAATGACTTAAAATATCAGTTACAGCATCATTAACTATGATAGTTCTATTTATGGACTACATTCAGCTACTCACAGAAAAAGCCAAGGACAGAGCTCGGGTTTTTTCAAACTTAGCACTACTGATATTTTGGGTAGAATACTTTTTTGTTAGGAGTGTGAAGGCAGGGGCTGTCCTGTGCATTACAGGATGCTCAGAATCATGAGTGGCCTCTACACATCAGATCCTATTATAGTACCCACTAACTATAACAACCAAAAGTAACCGGAGATATTGCCAGATGTCCCCTGGAGAGCAAAAGTGCTGCTTGGTGAGATCCACCAACTTAAGATAGAAGGAAGGAAGGAAGGAGGAAGGGAGAAAGGGAAGGGAAGAGGGAGGGAGAATAATCGTACTAGGCATTCTTAAACAGTTAATAAAACTATATAGAACTATATATAATGAATCTGATTTCTAGTTGGTGAATTTGAATGTGTGTATTGTAGTTTAAGAATATTCACAAGGAAAAATCTATTTTTAAACAAAATCACATGTTTATAATATCAAACAAACATATCATCAATCTCAGATAAATAAGATTCTACTGTTCTTAAGAAGAAAATAATGAAAAATATTCTCCTTATTACTTCTATCTTAAGAATAACACTCTACCTTCCTGCTGTCTCCCAGCAATAAAAATATTGCAGTCTTTCATTCAGTTTTGAAGGCAAGAGAAGAGTTTTTTCCTCTGACTCTACAGGTGGTTCCTGAAAGTGTTCTCCAGGTGACCTGAGGTGACTGACAAGTCTACTTTGCATTTACAGACAAGTTTAATAGGACCTGCATATTAACAAGACTAATAATTTGTCATAGCAAAAGAATTAATTTTTGTACCCACTTATTACCTAGACAGTACGCTTTTAAGTTTCTCTTTTGATTACTTTTAGGCTTACCATAGATGTAACTGATCGTGCATCTTCTTCATAATTTACTACTGGAGGTGGCTCTTTCCCATCATTTTCTTGTACTTTTTGCTCTAGTAATTCTTTCTGTGCTGTAAACTTTGCCTCAGCGCATTTCAGCTGCTGGACTGACTGTTTCAGCTCTTCAAGTGTCTGTTTTTGGCTTAGTAGAAGCACAATACTGAAAGAGAACACATTAAGAATAAATTATTTCAACTTCTTTAAGAAATAAGATTTTAAAGTAAACTACATCAGCATATTATACTTCTGTTTCATTTTCATCTTTATAACCATCCTTCAGAATCATTTGAATTATAAAACTAAACAGCTTTCGGGTCACCACAATAGTTACTAAATGTTAGCATTAACAAAACAGAAAACCAAAAACAACAAAGTGGAAGAACATATTTGGAAGCGAAAACCAAATTCAGGATGCTTTCAAATACAATATCATCTATGGCATTCATTTTACTCTACAGTGAAGTCATCTATCTCACAGAGTACGGACATTGACACTGAGAAGTGTGGAACCCAAAGTGAATTAATATGACTGAAGCAGAATCTCAAATGGAATATAGTTGAACTCAGATTTATGCCTTGGGAAAAAGAAATCAAATCAAGGTGACAACGTGGGGAAAAAGCTGTGCTTATGTTGCAAGGGGTATGTTTTTAGAGTTGGAGAAAACTGTTCTGACAGTTTTCTGTTCTGTTCTGTTTTTAGAGTTGGAGAAAACTGTTCTGACGGTTGAATTCCCCATTTCTTCTTTAGAAAACTACATAGGCCACATGTTGCCTTATTGTGAACTTCTATTCCCTGAGATCTGCCCTAAAAGGAATTTCAAACTAACTCATCCACATGAAAGCCATAAAAGGTAGTGGTGGCAAGGAACACCTTCTGGAAACACTGTCATACATGGTCTATTAATATCTTAAAAAACTGCGCTAGGTACCATTGAAAATAGGTTATTAATATGTAAGCAACAATAGATCGTCAGTAGGGGAAAACTTCAAAACCAGAGAATAAGATCAGAAAATGTTACCTCCTTAAACTGGAACTTAAATGGATCAATATTAATTGAATAAGTAATCATAGGCAGAAGGAATGCCCACTAAGACAGATTTGTTTATAAATATGATGTTGGTCAACATTTTGAAAACTCAATTCCAATCAAATGGAGCAGGATGCAGCCTCAGTGAACGCTGTAAGAAAAGCTATAATCTCCTCATTGTACTGCAGTGAGTTCCAAGTGAGTATCCTAACAAAATAATAACTCATGTAGAGAACTGAGTGAAATCTGGGAAAAGTAGAACTAATGAGTAAGATTATTTTTACCAGAAATCTACCAATGTTCAAAAGACAAACCCTTTAACCAGTCGAGTTCACAGCAAAAGCAATGAAGAAGGATATACCATACTGTCAGAGCTCATTAACACTTCCCAAGTAAAATCATCATGGCATAAGGAAAGAGTGTAATTATACTGAATGAGAACAGATTCAACTTAATGACTTAATCGTGTTGTTTTTCCCATCTTCAGTTTTAGCACTGGAAAAAATGATAATATACCAAATTGTCAGGGTTGTTCTGAATACAATGAAATAATACTTTAAAAATTGTTAACACAGTACCTACCATAAAGCAAGAATTCAGTAAATAGCAATTATCATTTCTGTCACCATCGTTCAAAAATCTGTTACCTATGTTCTAAATCCACACAAATTTCCTGATAAATTCATATGGTTTCCATATTAGATAGTAAGCCTTTTTTCATAAGAAACTGTTTATATACTTTTCCTCTGTGAATCTCTTCAGAGAAAGTTGATTTTTTAAAACAACCATTCTTGTGAACATAAATTCATGAGGACTGGGTTCTGGAAAAGATTACACCCATTATGAACCTAAAGCTTCTTGAAGTTTCCTTCTTTGCATCACATAGCTACCAAAAGAATCACATGACAAGAAGATAAGGGACAACTCAAAATGTACAGGATAAGATGGTAAAAACACATATTCACATACATCTGCAGGATGAGTCCAAAAAGAGGGTGAACGATTTTACAAATGCGGACCAATTAACAGGGAAGTATACTTGAAAATACTAACCCTCTAAAACCATTACTGCTACCATTAGCTTTTTGTAAATAAATTTCATAAATATGGAAAAATGCAAAATAAAATAATGATAATCAAAAGAATGAAAATAAACTACCAAATTAAAATATGGGGTGACAGATAAGGAACAAAAATTGCAAAAAAGCAAATACTAACTGAACGGCTGAAAAAATTCAAAGAAATACATTTACAGGAGTGAAACATATACATTTTATTATCTCTTCAACTGTACAGCAGGTCGCCAAAGATGACAACATCCTTCACCCCAGAACCTGTGCATATGTTATCTTACAGAACAAAAGGGAGTTTTGTAAGTTAAGGATGTTGGAATGAGGAAGTTATTTTAGGAAGATTTAGGTGAGCCCAATATGCATAAGGATCTGATAAGAGGGAAGTAAAAGGGATGATGTTAGAGAAGGCAATGTGGCTCAGTGGGTTGAGCCGCTGCCTTCAGCTCGGGTCATGATCCCAGGGTCCTGGGATCGAGCCCCGCATCGGGCTCTCTGCTCAGCGGGGAGCCTGCTTCCTCCTCTCTCTCTGCCTGCCTCTCTGCCTGCTTGTCATCTCTCTCTGTCAAATAAATAAAAATAAAAAATCTAATAAATAAATAAATAAATAGAAAAGGGAAAAAAAGGGAAGGCACTGTGATATGAGGCCAAGAGCCAAAAAATGAGGAAAGTCTCTAGAAGCTGGAAAAACAGAAAAAGTAGACTCCCTCCAAAAGCCTTCAGAGAAATCCACCCCATCAACAACTTGCTTTTAGGTCCATAAGATTTATTTCGAACATTAAATTCCAGAAATATAAGAGAATAAATTGGTGTTGTTTTAAGTTAACATAAAAACCCTAAGAGAAATGCTACCTATTTTTGGTCCATTTTAAATGGCTGAACTAGAAGGACTGTTATGATTGTGCAGTAGCCAGTAACAAACAGAATATAGACTTAGGAGAAAAATATTAAAGAGTTAGAAGTATTATTCAGTCAGGAAAAAAAAATGCCTGTGTTACAAGAAGGAAGTGAATATATTAGTTTTAGCTTTATTAAGTACTAAACAAATTTTCTGAAGGATTAAACCATTATAGAAAGAATTAAAAGCATAACTTAAACAGAAATACCAGACATTCCAGCAATTCTACTCCTGGGTATTTACCCAAAGAAAACAAAACCACTAACATGTAAAGATATTTGCATCCCTATGTTCACTGCAGCATTATTTACAACACTCAAGATATGGAAGCAATCTAAGTATCCATTATTATTATTATTATTATTTTTAAAGATTTTATTTATTTATTTGTCAGAGAGAGAGCAAGCGAGAGCAAACACCGGCAGACAGAGTGGAAGGCAGAGTCAGAGGAAGAAGCAGGCTCCCTGCGGAGCAAGGAGCCCGATGCGGGACTCGATCCCAGGACGCTGGGATCATGACCTGAGCTGAAGGCAGCTGATTAACCAACTGAGCCACCCAGGCGTCCCCTAAGTATCCATTATTAATAAATAAAGATGATGTGGTATGGTGTGTTGTACATAAAGATTATTCATATATATAAAACACAAATATATTTAAATATGTAACATAAATCCAAATTATGAAATATTACTTGGCCATTAGAAAAGAAAAAAGAAAAAAAAAAGAATGAAATCTTGCCACTTGTGACAATATGGATGGACCTAGAGGGTATTATGCTAAGTAAAATATCAGACAGAGAAAAACAAATACCATATGTTTTCACTGATATGTAGACTCTAAAAAACAAAACAGAAACAAACTTATAAACTGGTGATTGCCAGAGGGGAGAGGGAAAAGTGAATGGGCAAAATACACAAAGGGAATTAAGAGGTATAAACTTCTGGCTATAAAATGAGTAAGTCACAAAGATATAAAGTACAGCATAGGAAATAGTCAATAATATGATAACTTTGTTGGTGACAGTAACTAGATATATACCAGACAGTAACTAGATAGTAACTAGATATATAGTGATCATTTTGTAATGTATACAAATGTTGAATCACTATGTTTTACACATGAAACTAATATAATATTGTATAACAACTGTAGTTCAATAAAAATAATAATAAATTAAAATATTTTAAGTCATATATATTATATAGTTTAGAGAAAAGGCTCTTTTTTTAAAGATTTTTTTATTTTAATATTTATTTGACAGAGAGAGAGAGATCACAAATAGGCAGAGAGGCAGGCAGAGAGAAAGGGGGGAAGCAAGCTCCCTGCTGAGCAGAGAACCTGATGTGGGGATCGATCCCAGGACCCAGAGATCATGACCTGAGCCAAAGGCAGAGGCTTACCCACTGAGCCACCCAGGTGCCCCTATTTTTTTTTTAAAGATTTTATTTATTTATTTGAGAGAGAGAGAGAGAGTGAGCAAGTGATATGGGTGGGGTAGAAGGAGAGGGAGAACCAGGCTCCCTGCTGAGCCCAATGTGGGGCTTGATTCTAGTACCTTGAGATCATGACCTCAGCCAAAGGAAGATGCTTAACCGACTGAGCCAACCAGGGTCCCTAAAAAAGCTCTATTTTTAAACATGACTTCTCATGGCATTTACAATTTCTGTATTACTATTATTTCATCTTTATTTTCCTTCAGATAATAAATGGGGTCTTCCAAAAGGATCAACATAAAAGAAAAAAGTTAGTATTTCAACAAATGGAGCTGGCACAATTGGGCATCCAAATCAAAAAAATGAATAAAAATATAGAACTTATACCATTCATAAACATTAACTCAAAAGGGATCACAGACTTAAATGCAAAACATAAACTACAAAACTCCTAGACAATACATAGGAGAAAACCTAGATGGCCTTGGGTATGGTGATAGGTTTTTAGGTACAATCTGTGAAAGAAATATTCAATGAACTAGACTGTACCAAAATTAAAAACTTTTGCTCTCTGAAAGACAATGTCAAGAGAGCAATAAGATAAGCCACACACTGGGAGAAAAACACACATCTGATAAAGGACTGTTACCTGAAATATACAAAGATCTCTTAAA
This sequence comes from Mustela lutreola, assembly GCF_030435805.1. NCBI lineage: Eukaryota > Metazoa > Chordata > Mammalia > Carnivora > Mustelidae > Mustela > Mustela lutreola. The sequence goes on along the minus strand of NC_081294.1, from coordinate 132,191,237 downwards.
CGTCAACAATAAGAAAAACAACCTGATTTAAAAATAGTCAAAGACCCTAACAGACATTTTACCAAAGGAGATATACTCATGTAAAATAAGTACATGAAAAGATGCCCCATATCATATGTCTTCAGTGAAATGCAAATTAAAACACCAATGAGATATCATGACGGACTTATGAGATGGTCAAACTCCAGAATACTGACAACATCAAAAGCTGACAAGGATGTGAAGCAACAGGACCTCTCATTGATTGCTGGTGGGAATACAAAATGGTCCACCTACTTTAAAAGATAGTTTGGCAATTACTTACCAAAAATAATAAAAATACTCTTACCATAAGATCAAACAATCATACTCCTTAGTATTTGGTCAAAGGAATTAAAAGCTTTTGTCCATACAAACGCCTGCACACAGATGTTTATATAACAGCTTTATTCATAATTGCCAAAATTGGAAGCAACCAAGATGTCCTTTAGAAGGTGAATAGATAAATTGTGGTTCATTCAGACAATGGAATATTATTCAGTCCTCAAATGGGCTACCAAACTACAAAAAGACATGGAGGAGATATAACTGCATATTATTAAGTGAAAGAAACCAATGTGAAAACGCTGCATCATGTCTGATTCTAAATACATGACATTCTGGAAAAGGCAAAGCTATGGAGATAATGAAAAGATCAGCAGTTGACAACAGTTGAGGATGGGGCTGGAGGATAAACAACTAGAGCACAGAGGATTTTTAGCAAAAATTACTCTTCATGATACCACAATGATGGATACACATTATTACACATTGCTCAAATTCACAGAATGTACAAGAGTGAAGCATACTTTATTTTTTTTAATGTAAGGTTTTAAAGATTTATTTGAGAGAGAATGAGCATGCACATGTATGAGCAGAGGTGGGGGCAGCAGGAGGGAGAGAAAGAGAAATTCAAGCAGACTCCCTGCTGAGCGTGGAGCCCAACATGAGGCTCATCCCAGGACCCTGAGATCATGACATGAGCCAAATTGAGAGTCAGTCACTTAACCAACTGAGCCACCTAGAATGAAACGTAATTTAAACTAAGGACTTTGAGTGATAATGATGTGTCATTGTAAGTTCATCAACTGTAAATGTTAACACTCTTGTGAAGGATACTAATAATGGGGTAGAATATGCATGTGTCAGGGCAGGGGTGTATGGAAAATCTCTGAACCCTCCCCTCAATTTTGGTGTGAAACTTAAGCTGCTCTAAAATATAAAATCTTAATATAAAAAAAAATAGGTATCTGTACACATCTATGAGAATGGCTCAAATAAAATATGGTGACCATTCCACATCCTAGCAAGGATGAGGAGAAGGGACACTGATCACTCACAAATTGCTGGTAGGAAACCAGCAATCACACTCAAGGTTATCCCAGAGAAATTAAAACTTTATGTTCACACAAAAACCCTTACTAAATGTTGGAAGCATGTTTATTTGTAATAGCCAAAAACTGGAAACAAACCAGATGTTCTTCAAAGGGTGAATGATTAGACAAATTATCCATACTGTTATGGGCTAAACTGTGTCCTCTAAGAAGACATGTTCATCCTATCACCAAGAACCTCAGAACGTGACCTTAATTTGGGGATGGGGTTGTTGCAGATGTAATTAATGAAGATGAGGTCATACTGGAGTGGACTGGCCTTTAATGTCTATGGCTCGTGTCCTTGTAAGAAGAAGAAACCAGATACTAAGAAGAACACCCAGAACATTGTACGAAGGTGGAGGCAGAGATTGAAGTGATGCTTCTATAAACCAGGAAAGCCCAAGTTTGCCAGCCAGTAGAGAAGTCAGGAGGGAGGTATGGATCTAAGTTTCCCTCAGAGCCATCAGAAGAAACCAGCCTGCCAACACCACATTTGAGACTTTTGGCCTCTGGAACTAGGAGAGAATAAATTCATTTTTTAAGCCACCAAGTATGCAGTACTTTGTTACGGCTGCCTTAAGAAACTACCACCACACCATAGACTACTAATAACAATAAAGAGGAATGAGAATTCCTAGATGGATTACAATCAATGTAAAAAGCCAATCTCAAGAGACTGCATACTGTGTGATTCCATTTACATAAAATTCTTGAAAAGAAAAAAACTGTAGAAATGGAGAACATACTAACAGTTGTCAGGAGTTAGGAAAAGGGTATGAGATAGAAGGCAGAGTAGCTACAAAAACCCAACACAAGGGACCCTTGTAATGATGGAAACATTCTGTACCTTTATTGTGTCAATGTCAGTATCTGGATTATAATATTATATCATAGCTCTGCAAGATTTTACTACTGGGAGAACTGAGTACAGGGTACATGGGATCTCTCTATTGATTCTTACAACTATATGTCAATCTATAATTATCTGAAAATTTTTTTAATTGTTTAAAAATAGTATCACCGCTGCTGCATCATACCTCCTCCGGTAAAGTAAGGTTTTTATAATCTCATTTGTACTCTGTTTTAAGGATAGGTCTTTTTTATTCTCCTTCAGTAGTTCTAAATCTCTATTGTACTGTATCATAATGGCATCATTTGGTTATTCTGAGACATTATCCTAATACCAGGAATTAGATTAAAATACACATTTCCTGGCTTGTAGTTTAGTGGTTTTGAAGAACAATGAGATTTTCTGGGGAGGTACATGTCCTGTTGTATGGCTTTTGTCCTAACTTTTTTTAATTGACATGTCTAATCATGAAATTAATGAGCAACATTAGCTTTTATAACAATAACAATTAATCTTACTGAGTTTTATGTATAATGATATAATTTCACATACGGTAATGTCTTGCTTTTGTTCAGTAGTTACTTTTTTAAAGGTATGGTTATACCTATACCAGTTACTATATAATTATTTTTATGCTTATAATACCATATAGCAAACAAGTTATACATACTACAGTAAGAAGAAAATTATAGAAAATAAATGACTACATAACACAAGATATATAGGAAAACCATAAATAAATTTAAAACATGGATGGGATCAGGACCTTTGCCTGTGCAACTTATTTCCTATCGCTGGCTACTTTTTGCATGCATTCTTCATATGGAGGGCACCTTCTGTCCTTCACATCTAGCAAAAATGCCACTTTCTGGGAGACCCCTGACTACCTATCTTAAGTAGCTGTTCCTCTATTATTCTTCTATCTGAATTCTTTATTTTATAGCAATTATCATAATTGTTAATTTCTTATTTGTATTAGTCTACTCCATGAAAGTGTAAGCTTCATAAGACATGGGACAATATATATCTTACCTTTCATTGATTCACAGCACCTAACAAGACATGCAATAAATATTACTGAATGAATTATTTAGGCAGGACTTTTTTTGTGACACACATAATTTTTAAATCCTGAGACAAAAATAAAAGGTCCCTGAATTTGTAGACTAGTATAATAACTTAGATTGCTCAAGTCTTACCTTAACTATAAGCTAGCTGTGACATTTTGCAAGTCTCTTAAAATTTCGGGGCTTCTGATGTCACATAATTTGAAAGGCAAGGAGGCTGAATCAAATGAGCTCTTAAGATTCTGCATGGCTCTAAGAGTTTTGATTTTATAATATATAAAGAATTTTTAAGTATTAGATGATAATGGCACAAAACAACACAAAATTGAGTAATCATTCAATTTTTGGAAGTCAACCCAAGCATTAAAACCAATAATAATAATACTTGCTCTTCATGCCATTGAGCCATAAATAACATATGCTTGGCGTACTTTCCCATAAACTGTTTTCTAACACAGTATTCAAGGATCATAAATCAGGAGAAGATTGATATTATTTCCATTTGAATAAATATGCTTTAGAAGTAATGAGTAAAGTTACATATACTACAGTAACACTTAGTGTTGTATTAAAATTATACCATTTCAAGTGGTTGGTTTTATTCCTTTTACTCTATTTTTTATAAATATAATTCTACAACAGCTACATTTCAACTGAGACCTGCATTACTTATATAAACTAAAACTTGACTCATTAGTGTGAATTTAATGTCACATAAAACCATTCTTTAAGTTTATTTTTCACTTTAGATTATTCAATTACAGGAATCAAAGTTATCAAATGATTTCTTATATTATTTATTTTTTCCCTGTTACGATAAGATGTTTTAGAGACATATATGTTAAACTCAAATTTAAAGGTTTTAACTTCAGTTTTCTTATTATGTTATATTTCAACCGAACAAATAATGCTTTCTGTTAGGTAAAAATTCAGTATAATTGCAATAATTCATGAGTACAAATACATAACTTATAGGATACTTACAGCATTTGTGAAGAGCTGTAGTTCTGTTTTATTGTTTTATTACTTCCAATTAACAGTATATGAAGCTAAAAAAGTACTGCCCAGTAAAAAAATTATAAATTTATTTCTAAAACTGGATTAAAATTGCTTTCAACTATATAAGTGTACTTAAATACATATGTAGATATATACAAATACATATGTAGATTTATACAAATACATACACAAAAAAGGAAACGTTTATTAATTATTAAGAAACTGAAATGCAAACATTTTCACTAGAATCCCTTTCAGGTTATTTGTTTAGCAAAATATTTTAATATATAAGTCAAAGACAAACTTCAATCCTACTAATATCTGAATTAATGAGATTTCACAATGACGGCTTAGTTACACAAATGTACTTAACATTTTCAAGATTATGCCATGAAGTTAACAATAAAAACATCATGATAACAAAGGGTTAACAGAATTTGGGTTAACCAAGACTCCTCCCCTGAACTGCTTGACATACTTATCCCTTTCTAACTTACTCTCATAAGAAGATTTTTAAAATAGTAAGATCAATCTGATGCTGTGATCAAAAAGACATACACTGTGGAGTTAGGAATTCATGGATTTTCTACCACTGACTAAGTATGTAATTGTAATTTTTTAACTAAGTCATAAAGGGAAAATAGAGGCAAATACACCAAAGGTGTAGCAAAGATAATATTCAATGTGGTAATATATATAAAACATCTGGCATAACATGTGGGACAGAGTAAAAACTCAATAAACGTTATTTCCCACATATTTACCACCCTTTAAGTTCCCTCTCCTATACCCCAATTTTCATTTCCTGATAAATATAAATAGGTGTAGGAAAATGAGTCATATTCATTATGTAGAGAAAGAGAGAATTAAAGATTTGAGTCAAGAAAATAGAGCAAAAAAAAAAAAAAATCCAAGAATCTCATAATTTCTAGATTAAGGTAACACGTAAAGATTGTCCCCTCCAACAATGTATAGTCAGATATGCTGGTGAGAGGATCAGCCACCAAATGGTCTTTCTTTATAACCACTAAATTTTAAAACAGGAGTAATTTATAATGTATACATTTACAGAACTGTAAAAAGTAAAACTACTTGGTCTTCTGTAAACATGTCAAGAAATTATCCCAAAACACAGAAAAGCAAAATATAATTCTTTTTTGAATTTCATATGTGCAATGGCTGATAAATTTTATTTTTATAATCCAAATAGAATCTTCTGTTGATGCAATACTGAAATTTTCCATATTTATTAAGGTAATGCCCAGAGCAACTCAAATTTTCTTGTTCTTGTATTTAAAAAGCTCATGGACTCCAATATAATATTTAATGCCAAGTTATAAAAAGAGTCAGAGTATAGGTGGGAGAGGTGGGCCCCTAATATTCTGGGCTGTATAATAGAATAGATGGTGTTACCACTCACTGAAAAAAGGAATACTAACAGTGAACGGGGTTGAACTGGTGTGGGTGTGGGATGTACTGAGATTTTTAATTCAGTCTTAAACATGGGAAATTTAGGATACTACTTTTTTTTTTTTTTAAGATTTTATTTATTTACCTGACAGACAGAGATCACAAGCAGGCAGAGGCAGGCAGAGGGAGAGAGGGGGAAGCAGGCTCCCCACCAAGCAGAGAGCCCGACATGTAGCTCGATCCCAGGACCCGGAGACCACAACCCGAGCCGAAGGCAGAGGCCCTAACGCACTGAGCCACCCAGGCGCCCCTAGGATACTTCTAAGACATCTAAGCAATCATGTCAAGTTGGCAATTGACTAAATGGCATTGAGGTCAGAGGAAAAATCTAAGCAAGAATAATAAATTTGGGTCATCTTCAGGAAACCATCTAGGGAGCGAAGAGGAAGAGAGGAGTACAAAGCCTAGAGCCATTCCTCGAATAACTCCAAAATAGATTGGCTTAGTGGAGGAAAATGAGATTATAAAGAAGTAGCCAGAAAGAAAGGCAAAAGATCCGGTCCCAAAAACCAAGGGAAAAGAAGAAATATGTAGTCAACAAAACCAGATACTGAGAGGAGGTCAAGTAAGACACTAGTTAAATTTAGCAATGAATAGGTCACTGGATATCTTACAGATAAACTATTTCAATGGTGACGGGGCAGAAGCTAGGTACGTGGGTTGAGAACTAAGTGGGAGTTGAAGAAATGGTGAAAATAATTACTCTTAGAACAAGTATGAATAAGAAAACAGAGGGTAAAGGCAGTTTGGAGGATATATGAATACAGAAGGGTAATCTGGGGTGGAAATTGTTTTTAAGAGCCAAGACTTAATCGTATTTAAAAAGTAAGCACTGGACCCAATTGAGAAGAAAAGGTGAACATAATATAATAAATAATTTAAATTCTCTGAGAAAGTATGAGATGACAAGATACCAAAAACAGGCCCAAGAAGTGGACTTAGGACAAGGAGAAGTTCCACTCTGGAAGCAAGCACAGAAAATGGGTACAAATGCAGTGGATGTGTATATCTAGTCACAGAAAATAAGGGAGTTGCCACCTGATGATTTTAATTTTTTTTCTGTAATATAGATAGAAGAGGTCCATTTGTTGCCTCTCATGGGGGAGATGAGAGGATACGAGATTTGAGAGAATAACTGAGAAGTTATGTAGAAAGAGCAAGTAAGACCAGAGAAATGTGACATATCACAATTTCCTTGAGAACATTGATAAATCAAGCCAGTGATGAGAAAATGATAGCAAGAAATTTATATATACTCCAGTCAGGAGTAGAGAAACCATACTAGTCACAACACCTGTTGGAGATGCAAATAATAACTATAACCAGAATATAAATTTTAAATTATAGATCAAAATGTAAACGTTAAAACAGCAGAAAATATAATTAGTGGTATCAGTAAAAACAACACTATTCCCACGCAAGTAAAGTTTAAAAATCCAGTAGGATATTTACAGATCCAGAAATCAGCAAGAAAAACAACAGTAAGACAGACAGCACAGCAAATCTTAAAGGGATTTTCATAAGTGAAGCAGACTGCTATTTTCTCATAAGTGTGTTTGCTTCCTTCTAACACAGAGAAGCCCATTTCTAGGTAACACTGATCTGCTACTTTCTTAACAAGAAGTGCAGAGTGAATCTGGTAGACACTGATGAGGGGAATAGAAACAACTTTTAACAAGATTTTTCAGAAAGTAGTTTAAACTGTTAAAATATTGAGACATGATTGGTATCCTACATTGACAAAACCCAGATCAGTTTTCCAGAGTCCTAGAAAGTAACTCAACAACACCAAGTTTTACACGCAAAATGAAATTTCAGCTTCTAGAAATTTTACATCCATGACAATACATAACTGAAGTATTCCGTAAAAATAAATCAATTAAACTTTCTTCCTTCAAATTATTTTTGTTTTACTCACTCAGACTTCTTTTCACAGGTCTTAGAAGATTCCTCAATTCTCTTCTCTAGTTCCAAGACAGCCTCCTCCTTGTTTAAGAGCATCTGCTGTGTCTGTGTAAGTTCCTCTGCTATAGCTTTCAACCTAGAATGAACAGTTTCCTCATCATCAATCAATAAAGTCAGTTACACTCACTGTATGCCCACACCCTGAGCATTCATACATTTAAGATGGTGATTTCCAAAATGGTAGCCACATGTAATTTAATTCAAAATAAAGTAAAAATCCTGGGTTGCATTAACCACCTTTTGACTGCTAAACAGACACATGTATCTAGTGGCAACCTTACTGGACAATGCAGAAAGGAATATTTCAATAATCACAGGTAGTATTGCAGGGCAAGTCTGAAAGTCTTAGTCATTAAATAGAAAAAGAGAAACAGAAAATTAAAAAAGAAGAAAGGATTTAAGCAAATAAATACCCATACTGTCCCAGGAGGAAGGTATAGAGAAAAGACCATGGTTTTTGTTTTCAGACAAACATGTATTTACATTTTGGCTTTCCTACTTTTTATGAGATGCTGGGCAAGTTGCACAAGCTCATTAGGTCTATTTTCTCACTTGTAATTTGAGTACAGTACTACCTGCCTCAAAGCATTATTTTGGGGATCGTATAAACTAATGCATATATAACAACTGGTACTTAGTAGGTACTGAGTAAATGGCATCTAGTATTTTCAGCATATGTTATCTCATTTAATTCTCACAACAACCAATGAGATAGATAGTATTATCCATATTTTAAAGAAAATAAAATGAGGCTCAATTGAATGGGCAATTTAAGTGGATAGTAAGCTATTTCTTTTCATATAATATAATAATGCTTTACAGGTATTAACAATTAAATAGACAAAATTAATATGTACATATAGACCAGATAATTTTTGGTTGCACAAAATGCACTTGTCCTAAATAGAAATATCCCTACCACAAAAACACACACAGCTATCATATCACATTAAAAGTTTTAGGGAGGGCACCTGGGTGGCTCAGGGGGTTAAAGCCTCTGCCTTTGGCTCAGGTCATGATCCCAGAGTCCTGGGATCGAGCCCCTCACAGGGCTCTCTGCTTGGCAGGGAGCCTGCTTCCCTTCCTCTCTCTCTCCACCTGCCTTTCTCTCTCCACCTGCCTTTCTGTCTACTTTTGATCTCTGTTTGTCAAATAAATAAATAAAATCTAAAATAAAATAAAATGTTTATCATCAGCCTTTTAAAGCAATATATGAAACCCAAAAAATACAAAAGAAAATATTTAATAATCCAACTCTATAAAAGTTTAAATTTATTAGAAGTTAAAGAGATGATAAAGAAAGTCAGAATTTAGAGTCAAACTATAAAGAAATATTTGCAGTGCAAATTACAAGCAAAAGCCTTCTTAGAATGGGGTACCTGGTAGTGCACTCAGTTAAGCATCTAACTCTTGGTTTCAGCGCAGGTAGTGACCTCAGGGTCGGTGAGATCAAGTCCTGCACTGGGCTCCCTATTCAGCACAGATTCTGCTTAAGTTTTTCTCTCTCTGCCCCTCCCCACCCTGTTCTCTCTCTCTATCAAATAAATCATCTTTTAAAAAAAAAAAATCAAGCCCTCTTAGAGAATATGGCAACCAATTATGAAAATGGACAAAGAACATAATTGAAATTTCATCAAGAAAAAATGCAAGTGATCAAAAAGCATATGAAAATATTTACAACCTGACCCACAATTAAATATCTGCAGATGAAATAAATAGCAAATTTATTTTTCATATAATAATTTTGGTAAGTATGAAAAAAGGGATAATACCCAGTATTCTCAATATTGTAAAAAATAGTAACAGAAACACATACACTGTTGATGTGACAACACTGGCACAAATTTCTTAGAAATCAACTTGGGATTGTTTTTCAAACTTCAAATTAGAATATTATCTGAATATCTAAAAAAATTAAGAATATTCCTCAACATCTAAAAATCTATCTTACCAAAATACTTTACAATGTATACAAAATTTGCCCATATGAAGGTTCGTTGCAACACTGTTTATAAAAAAAAAAAAAGAACAAGAAAACATAAGTGTCCATCAACAGGGGAATGGTTGAATAAATTTTAATCCACACAAAGTGGCACGTAATCACTAAAAAGAATGAGGTATACAAATGTAACTTTCTTCAAAGAAATATTTTTAAATTGAAAGGCATGATGAAGAATAAATATAGCATGGTTCCATTTATATTAAAATACATGTATGTGTATGGGCTATGAACTGAACTGTATCTCCTCAAAATTCCTATACAGAAGCCCTAAGTCCTAGTGTGTGGTGCTTGGGAAGGGAATTATTAGAGTTAGAGGAGTTTTTGAGGGTACAGAACTCATGATGGGATTAGTGTTTTATAAGAAGAGGCACTGGAGAGTTTGCTCAAAATACAGCAATCCAGATTATTTCATTTTTGTTTAGAGTTAAGTAACATAATGAATCTTAATACTTTCCGAAGACATTACTGCAGCAAAAGATAACCTATGTTGCCTATATAATAATGATCCAGAATCAGAAGGAAAAGGTAAAATTAATTTTCTTTAGGTTTACATATATTTATAAGAAATTTACTTCAAATCTAGGGGCCCTGGGGTGGCTCATCAGTTAAGTGTCTGACTTCAGCTCAGGTCATGATCTCAGGAGATTGAGATCAAGCCTTGAGTCAGGCTCCCCACTCAGCAGGGATTCTGCTTTTCTCTCCCTCTTTCCCTGCCCCTCCCCCACTCATTCTCTCTCTCTCTCTCTCTCTCTCTCTCAAATATAAAAATAAAATTACATCAAATATGATATAAATATTATATTTATAATATATATAATATATATATTTTTAAAAATATAAAAATAAATTTACATCAAATCTAGTAAAATTGCATTTTTTCACTTGATGGTGATAGAAACTTCAGTTATCTGGAAAATACACTTTTGTAGAATAGTTCATATCCTCACTACTAGATTAAAAAAAATCCTTACTATATTAAAATTCAAGCATACTCTCAAGAAAGCTACATTTTAACCTCTGGTTTCAAGTTATTTATTAAACACTTATAAATAAATAGATAAATAGTACTCACATGTAATGCTTTGCTGTTACATGATCTCATGAAAGTCCAGATCACAGGACACTATCTCAGAACCTGTCCCAACCACCTTCTGTCACCCCAGCCTGGAGGTAAGACAGTAAAGACCAGCCTCTCTATACTGTCTTGGCCATGTTACATAAAAGCTGAATTTGATAGAAAGCTCTCTTTACTACTTTTCACTCCTCTGTTTATACCTCTCTCCCCTATACCTTACGGTCATTCTCTTCTCTCCTGTTTAATCTTCCATTCATCTCTTTTCAACTCTTCACTCATTTAAACAAGTGTTTACTATGCACATTATCAGGCACTGTGCTATACACTAGGGGTATAACAATAATCAAGTCTGGCCTCGGGAAACTTATATTCTAATAGAAGAAATATCAACTTTTTTTCTTCCAACCCTCTTTCCTTAATTATCTTTGACTATTACTATTTACTTGCCATAGTTTTTTCTTAATTCTTCTCACTGTACCACATGGTCCACTCCATCTTGAAATAAATACATAGTCCTAATAAACTGTAAGATACAGCATGATGGCTTACTCTCCACAGTACATCCCTTACACTTAGCACAGTGTCTTACACATAGTATGTGCTTAACTAAGTTCTCCACATCTTGTTAATCTAGAGAAATCCACATATGAAGCTTTTTTTGACAATTTGCTAAGCTTCTTTTGACAATTCCCTAACTCTCAAGATTGCCCTGATCCTATCATTCTGAATTATCTAGAAAATGAAACCAAAGAGCTACCGCAGTGTGGGAACAACATAATTTATTACTTTCACCCACTGACTAATTATGGAACTAAAAAGATATATAAACCACTAATGCAATGACTCAATGAAGGAAGCTTTAGTTCTATACACAGGAGTCACTAGTACAGGGCTAATAGTCCTTTCATGTAAAAGTAGTATCATCAAGCTAAACATTTTACCTTACCACCTGAGAAAAAGGAAGTATTTGTGATTATAACTATATCTTTACTACATTTTGGAAAGCACCTTACTCTGATATAATAACAGAGAGCAGATCTAGAACCAGATATCCTGAAGTTTAATATTTACTTAGCTTTTTTAAACTTCTATTTCCCCTGCTAATAAAATGGAAGTCAATTTAAAACCTTAACTGAAGGGGCCCTGGGAGGCTCAGTGGTTAAAGCCTCTGGCTTCGGCTCACGCCCTGATCCCAGGGTCCTGGGATCGAGCCTCACATCAGGCTCTCTGCTCAGCAGGGAGCCTGCCTCCTCCTCCTCTCTCTCTCTCTCTGCCTGCCTCTCTGCCTACTTGTGATCTGTCTGTCAAATAAATAAAAATCTTTTAATAAATAAATAAATAAATAAAATAAAACCTACCTTAAAGAGTTCCTATGACTATGATGCATATTTTTTAAGTTCCTCTTACAGACTTTGAAGCATAACATGTTCTCTATAAATGTAACTTTATATTATCAACCAATTTTATTAGTTTCATAAAAATATTTTTTCAGAGAAGTAACTTTAAATTTTTCCTTCTACCTTTTAAGAATATTTTATTAATTTTAGGTGCAAAAGAATAATGTTGCTCCCAAGGCAGAGGCAGAATTGAATATATTTTAAATAAAACTCAAGGATAGGTTATATTTTTATTATTTATACATTATTCCCAATTGAGGGCAAGTACAATAAAGGAATGCTGCAAACACGCTACATGAAAAATAGAGAAGCCACTGATATTTAAAAGTTTTCCCTTCAAAACAATGTTATTTCCAACAAAGTGTGAAAATTTTTAGTTCCATGAGAAATTAACATAAACTTGTATTTCTTTGTAATCCTTGGTCCAAGTAAAAGAGTAAGTATGCCTATGGGTGTGTGCGCACACGTGCACACACACACACACGTACATACATGTTGATTTTATGTGACTTAACAGTAATAATATCATCACAAATCTTAAAGGAAGCAAAAAATGAGAAATCCTATTATTGACCCCTTCATATTTTATCATTTGGACAAATTCAAGGGAAGACATTTGATTGTGGTAAGCATCAGAATTATCTTACTAATTACAGTACTGCCCTCTCTTTATTTGCTATTTTCACTCTGAAAAGGAAGAATGAGGTGAAAGCCAGAGTCCCCACCCACTGCTACAATGGACAAGTTTAAACTACCTTAGACCCCATTCATCACTGCCACTTCTATGAAAGTATATTAAAATCCAAAACTGCTAATATTTTTTCTTCCTTTAGTAATCATTTAGTCTCCTGAAAATATCACTTTAGCTTTCAATGAGAAATTAAATTTGATGCTTTTAAATGCTAAATTATATGAGTACATGTCAGCTCAATTATGAGAATGGGGTGACCTTATGATTTCTTTTTCAAATTCCTGATTTGCGCTATAACAACTTAAACTCAGAAAGAGAGAAACCTACCCCAGCTTACTAGATTCCGTAAAGGCCTAGAAGAGCTAACAATACTTCTGTTCCAGGTCTGTTCTGTTAGCTAGAATTCACCACCTGCAACACTTACCAATGAAGGCCAGAAGGCCCAATGAAGAAAGAAAGGACACTAAAAGTAAGGAAAGAAGGAGATGAGAGGGAACAGAAAAATAGTATCAGTTGCCCTACTTTTTCCAGCTCCTGATCATGGCAAAAAATTGGTATGTCTTCTTGAGGCTTTAAGTTTTGGATGCCTTAGCACAAACAAAGCATAACTAACCTTCACATAGTCTTCTTAAATTAAAAAATAATAATAAGTAAGTCAAAACTTTTTAATATTCTAAATTCTTTTTAATATTCTAAATCTCTAAAGATCCCTGGTTGTAAATTCAAAGTGGAAAAGAGAAATGATTTAGAAGAATGGAATTATATGGGGAAAATATTTTCTCTTCTTTACTACCATCCCCCTAAAAACAAAAAACAAAAAACAGAAAAACAAACAAACAAAAAAACCTGGAGTGGGATGGATCCAGTGAAAGGGAAAATATTTTCATAATTACAATTCATGTATAGATGACATAATATATGTCAGGATAGTGTGCAAATTTCAAAGCACTATTCACCATTGTTTGTACACAAATATAATGTAACAGTTCAAATGGCTTATTCTTCACATTTTTATTTTTATTTTTTTAAAAGATTTTATTTATTTATTTGACAGAGAGATAGAGAGCACAAGTAGCAGAACAGCAGGCAGAGGGAGAGGGAGTAGCAGGCTCTCTGTTGAGCAAGGATCCCGATGTGGGACTCGATTCCAGGACCTTGGAATCACGACCCAAGCCAAAGGCAGTCGCTTAAACAACTTAGCCACCCAGGTGCCCTATTCTTCACATTTTTAAATTAAATATGTTACACTTAAATAATTTTATGCAAAACAGTTAAATTTCATGAGACTGCCTTAAAAAAAAAAAAAACCTCTATAAAACTGACATAAATACTTTACATTTACTGAATGCCAACCAGTTTTAAACACTTTATAAATAAGGACTTAAATCCACAACATTCTTAAAACAATATTATCTCCATTTACACATGAGAAACTGAGGCACAGAGATAAAGGATTTTGTCCAAGGTCACAGAGCTGGTAAGTGGAAAAACATAGATCCTGAGTCCATGAACTTAATAACTAATATCCTGTTTTAGTAATTTCATACCATAAAATTCATCTAATATATATGCTTCAACAAGTACACATAGATATAAACACAAAGATATTTATTGAAACACTGCTTGTAATCAGAATCACCAAAGGTGAATTCACTGCGATGCTAATGACACTTAACCTTCAGGCACCACACTTGCAAGATCTCGACCCAGACTCTGCACTTATTTTCATATTTGTAAGACACTATAGTTTTTTTTTTTTTGAAGATGCCCCCTACACACACACACACACACACACACACACACACACCGATTTTATATGCTTCAGCCTCTACAAAACCTGTATCCACCCCTAACAACAGGAAAAAACTGGAAATAAATGGCCATCTATAAATAACTACATTAAATAAATTTTTTTTTTAAAGATTTTATTTATTTTACTTGACAGACAGAGATCACAAGTAGGCAGAGAGGCAGGCAGAGAGAGAGAGAGAGGAGGAAGCAGGCTCCCTGTTGAGCAGAGAGCCCGACGCGGGACTCGATCCAAGGACCCTGAGATCATGACCCGAGCCGAAGGCAGCGGCCTAACCCACTGAGCCACCCAGGCGCCCCTACATTAAATAAATTTTATTACATGTAAGCAATAAAATACTGTACACTAATAATATTTCATATATATTAAGAAAAGAGGATAAGGCAAAAAAGTATGCATAGAATAAGCCCATTTAAGTCAAGAAAACAATTTATATACATGGAAATGCTTATATATACATTCTGGAAAGATATATGAACCTTTTTCCACCAATTAATACCAGAAGGTACAAATGCGGTCTATAAAAAGGAAAGCTTTGATTTTCACTGTACACCCTTTTGTAAGATTTTATGGATTTTATCATTTGCAAGCATTAGTTGGATACTTTTTAAAGACTTAATGTTATTTAAAGACACAAAAGCCAAAACAATTGTAGAAAGTAACAAGTTTTCAGTACTTATACAGTAACTTTTCTATTGTCAAACCATTGGCCATCACTATCTAAATCTTAAAGCACTCTTGCAGAAACGTAACTTCCTAAAAAATTATACATTATAAACTTCCAATACTGTCACATTCTTGTGACATTTGGGTTAATTAAAAATAAATTAATAAATAGAAAAGGGTTACACAACTGCCTGAAGTAATTTTTCAGACATCTCTTTTTCTCTATGACTGCAATATAAATTGAAGAAATAAAACATTTCTTATGATCTCTTTCTTAAAATATAACTGTAGCAGCACAGCAATTTATGGGTGACCTTCTATACCATGACACAAATCTTTATTAGCTCTTCTCAAGATTAAACAGAAAATAGCTCTTAATCAACCAAAGTTGTGAGCTTCTATTAAATGCATTTATCTCCTAAAGACACAAACTCACCCACCCCACCCAAAAAATCCACCTGCCTTCTTCCATGTGATTTCTCTGTGTCCCTTATCAATATATCCTTTTAACATGTCATCTGCCTTTTAATATTTTACATATTTCCAAATATTTCACTCATTCAAAAAATATTCCCCTAACATAACTGTAGTACCTTTTCAACCAAAGACCAAATTTAAACTATGACTATAAATAAGAACAGCAAAAAACAAACTTGATAAAACAACAATCCTGCTTAAAATGTGAGAATACTGCATTATTTATCATTCTACTGACTGACAAGGTTGATTCAGTCTAATGGGTTAAATTGGTATCATTGCCTCCAACAGGAGTCAGTAACATTTTTCTATAAAATAAATATTTTAGGGTCTGCCATCAAGAGGCAAAATCAAGGTTATTATGTAGGTAACAAAAGAGAAAACAAATATAAATAAATATCTTACTGAAAATTTCAAAATATAATATTAATTGGGTACAATTCATTGTAAGACTAGTGTATCAATGAGAAGGATAGAAATCTTCTGAAGGAAATAATTTTTCCCTTCATTGGGGTTCAAAGTTAGTGCTCATCATAAAACCAACTGTAAATGTTCATTTGTTAAGGCAGATATATCATGAGATTTCATGTTTTTCATCTTTGAAAGGATTTTTTCACATAAATGGAAACTGGCAATATACCATTAACAGTCATAAGCAGATGACTTTAAATAAGTATATTTACTGCTTAAAAGGCATTTATAAAATTATATTGCATGATTTTTAGCATATCTCTACATTGCAGACTCATCACTCCAGACTCCCACTCCTAGATGGGAACTCCTTACTTGCACAGTTGAATGGATTTTTGAAATGCCAAAATACTTGCACAGAGGTCCAAAACTCACTGCTAGAAACGTAGTTTGAGGATAGAAAATACATCAGCTATAAATTGGTGAATGTTTTAATGTTTGATGGCACAGGAAGTACATACAATAGCCTGCCAATACCTGGGATTCAAGAAATGTTAGTTGCCATCTAAATGACTTTACTACAATATAAATCCTGCATATAAGCATTGGCCTATCTCGCAATTTTAGGTCAAATTCATTAGGAAAATATTCAAGTCTTTAGCACAAGCTAATTTTTCTGAAGCTTTTGGAATTCAGTGTTGAATAATAGTAGTTGAGGGAAAATCTGATTATTTAGAAAAATTTCAGTTTTGGCTCTGACCTCAAAAAAAAAAACAACAATAAAACTTTACTACTTCTAACTCATCAAAATCCTATGTAATAGGGCAAGTGAGGGTAGTCAATTCCAGTTTTTGATAAAAATTCATGGACTGATGATGGTCAAGTCCATGAGAACAAATGAAAGTCATTACTGACATTATTAATTTGAGAACACAAGATTAGATTGGATATTTTTCCAAGAAGTACCTGCTTATGAAAAACACAATGAATAATCATACTAGGTTAACACCTAACATTTTCTCAAGCTTTGCAAATTCGTTCAACTATGCCTCTTTCGGACTCACATATTTTTAACACCATCAGTTTTAACACATCTCAAGAGAGACCACTTCAGTTT
Source organism: Mustela lutreola (assembly GCF_030435805.1). Classification (NCBI taxonomy): domain Eukaryota; kingdom Metazoa; phylum Chordata; class Mammalia; order Carnivora; family Mustelidae; genus Mustela; species Mustela lutreola. Next base: position 132,173,846 of record NC_081294.1, on the reverse strand, counting down.
GTACTGAATTAGTGTTTTCTCAACCTCTTTGAAAATATTCTTGTCTGTAGTTGAGCCACAAAGACTATTCCTAGAGAGTAATTCTTCAGTCACTTCAGGCTTGCCATTCAGTCCTCAAACAAACAACGACTGAGCAGTTTTGATGACACCTGCTGACTTATCAAGAGACAGGAAGCCACTTGAAATCATTTATTTTTTTAAATTAACTAATGATGTAGTTTCCAACCTGCTCAACTCTTCAAGGAATGTTCTCACTGAAAGACTAATAGACATAAACAAGTTTATTTTGTCTAGACATATTTCCTATTTCCTTAGTTACCACAGTGAAATACTAATTAATTCACCACTAGTAAATTACTTTTCCTGTTTCGATAACAAATGAGCCACCCAGAAACTTATTTTGGTTGCGTCCTTTTCATATTTTTCTGAAGAAAGTCTGCTGTGATGAGGTAGTATATTTTAAATTTTATAATTTTCCTAACTGATGCTCTCCTGTGAGTTAGTGATACTGAAATGAGTATTTAGACTGACAATGCCAACATATATTATATCATTTTATATGATCATTTTATATCATCATAGTGCCACTACATAATAAACACACTACTGTGCCACTTAATTCAATAACAAAATAATACACATTCCACTATGTCTTATCTTGATAAGCACCACAGTAATATATATTGTATACCTGAAATGAATATAACATTTACATGTTAATTACACTGGAATTAAAATTTTTTAAAAATTTTAAAAAGTGCAACATTCAAAATCTATACTCTTTTTTTTTTATTTTGACATAATAGGAATGGGCTGATAACAGAAAGTCATTCAAATGCTGTAAGACAGCAATATGTGCGGCAGTCAAAATGCTACTGAGTTCGAACGGTGTCACTGTGGTCTGTAGTACACCAAGCAGCAGTGTGAAGTGAGGAGAACACCATATATGGTCTCTGTCAAAAATACTCAACTCTGTCATTGTAGCAACGGTAATAAATAAATGAATGAGCATGGCAGTGTTCTAATGATCCTTTATTTATATACTCTGTTGTTTAATCTTCACATGATCATTATGTGTCACAAAATATGTTTCCACTGATTTTTTTTAAACATTTAAAAATGTAAACAGTATTCTTAGCTCACAGCATAAAAATAAGTAGCAAGCTGGATATGGCCCACAGCCCATAGTTTGCTAATTCATATCCCATAAAATCCAAAAGAATGACTTTCCCACATAATTACCATTCTTCAATTAAGAGATCTTATTTAGGGGTGCCTGGGTGGCTCATCAGTTAAGCATCTGCCTTTTTGGCTCAAGTCATGATCCCAGGGTCCTGGGATCAAGCTTCCCCCTCTTACCCTACATCAGATTCCCCACTCAGTGGAAAGCCTGCTTCTCCCTCTTCTCCCTGCTTGTGTTCTTTGTTGCTATCTCTCTCTCTCAAAGAAAGAAAGAAAGAAGGAAAAGAAAGAAAGAAAGAAAGAAAGAGAATCTTTAAAAGAGAGAGAGAAAGATCTTATTATACCCCATTATAAAAGCTAATCACATTCTGACTTTTAATTTTTATTTATTTTTTTTTAAAGATTTTATTTATTTATTTGACAGAGAGAAATCACAAGTAGTCGGAGAGGCAGGCAGAGAGAGAGGGGGAAGCAGGCTCCCTGCTGAGCAGAGAGCCCGATGCGGGACTCGATCCCAGGACCCTGAGATCATGACCCGACCCAAAGGCTGCGGCTTAACCCACTGAGCCACCCAGGCGCCCCCTGACTTTTAATTTTTTAAAAATGTACTAGGAAACACAGGCTTGAGGTTGGGCTTTAGTTAGAACACAACACTATTGGGGGCACCTGGGTGGCTCAGTAGGTTAAAGGCTCTGCCTTCAGCTCAGGTCATGATCTCAAGGTCCTGGGATGGAGCCCCGCATCGGGCTCTCTGCTCAGCAGGGAGCCTGCTTCCCCCTTTCTCTCTCTGCCTGCCTCTCTGCCTTCTCTCTCTCTCTCTGTCAAATAAATAAATAAAATCTTAAAAAAAAAAAAAGAACATAAGACTATATAACAATCTTTTAGAATTCTAATATATGTACTACTGATAGGCAGAATAACTTATAATAAAAGAAACCTCATTTCAAACCAGAAAACTGAATCAAAAAAGACCTAAGTAGTACCATAACGCCTCATCATTCTATTAAAATTAACCTTAACTCCTCTTTGGGCAGACATGCTAATGTTCACCTTGTTTTGAAATAACTCGGTATCTTTAATTTGCCTTAATTAAACTACTGATGTGCTTGTTCAGAACTCCATTTACCTGCTTCAAGTTCGCCACAGATTGCAGATGGATGCCTCATCTATCCCAAATGCCAAAACTAATGTAATAAATACTTACATATATTTTTTTCTAATGTTCAAAATTTTATAGACCTGTCCTCTTCAAGTTATTCTGATGAGCTAAAATTACTGAGTCCCAAATTATTCAATTAAATAGTGATTAGATGAGAGCAAATATTTGCATATAGCATCTTAATAAATGGATGATTAAAATCAATATAGTATCTTTTCTAGCATTTTGCAAAGAAGAGTGATTCAAAACAGAGGCAGATGAGGAAAGAGTGATGAAGGGGAAGATAACAGGCTGTAGCTCACAGAGACAAAGAAAACAACCTCAGATTGCAGCTTGAAGGTAATACAGCTAAAATGGATGTGTGATGGGAAGTGTACGATTTCAGGTGTCCAGTGCTAGAAATTATTGGAGGCTGAGGAAGCGGCCCTCTACCACACCATGATCTACTTGCAAAAAAATTTCCCATAAGTAGGCAATAAACAATCTTACAAATACATGAGTTGAAGTCTCTATATTCAATACCTTTATCAATGTAGCTGATACAAATTATGAGACTATGATAAAATGCCTCCTGGCACATATTTAGATAGGTAAATGCAGTAACTTTGCCATTTACTATTATTACAACATTAGATTTCCAACAAGCCTCCTTTTGGGTATGAATAATAGTTATGTAATAATGTCAGAACCTCTTACATGTAGCTGAGAAAACTCTGCATGACACTGTAAGTGGGAAACAAGAATAGAAATTATTAAATATATGAATAAATTTCTGCTAATAAAAATGACAATTTGTATGTTACATTTGGGAATCTAAAAAAAAAAAAAAAAGCCCCCTCCAAATTAAAAGATGTCTTTTTATGAATAGCAAAGTGAAAAATATAATCTTAGGGAAAGAGGATCTACTTGAACTTCGAATACCTTACAATTTAACACTGACCCAGAAGTATGGCAGAGGAGAAGAAAATACAAAGAATCAAAAAGGAATCCAGTTAGACTACTGTAAAACTGCTACTTTTAACCCAATGACACAAGACAACTTGAGGAATATAAATCTGTCAAAAAAGTTTAACAAAAATATATTATTTAAATATGAAAGATACATATTCAAACAGAGCAACAGTCCTTAACCATTTTGGGTGGTAAAGCCCTCAGAAAAATTGCAGGAACCCGCCGGCAGAAAGTAACACACACATTTCTACACACAATTTTACTGGGTTTATGGCACAGAGTTTTAATCCTGCCTACACGATAAAGTCACCTGGAAAGCTTACCAAAAATCCCAATGCCTAGATCCTCCCCTACAAAATCTGATTTAATTGGTTTGGGTGAGGTCCCAGGCAGCATTTTTTAAAGCTCCTTCAATAATCCTAACATAAAGCCAGAGATGATGACATCCACTATTCAAAAACTTCCTGAAATCTCTCCATAAAATCCTCTTCATTCACTTGCTCATTCAACAAAGATGTTAATTAATCATCTGCAACCTCTGGCATTTAGCCAAAAATTCTGAAGAGTCCTAGAGAAATGTAGTCCAGTTCTTTCTGTTTCACAGTCACCACGAATCAGCAGTCTGGCAGTCTGCCACTATGACTTGCATTATTAGAAAAATTCTCCAGGAGTCAAATACTAATGATTCTCACTTCCAAACTAATGTAACCTTTCACAAAGGAAGGTCACCAGATCACTGAAACAAACACAGATGAAATGAAAAATGAACACAGTTTTGAAGTTTTCCTCTACTATCTCTTATTACAGCTCTTAAATGGGCTCAGGAAAAATGTAAAACATGGGGAGGCACGGGCCATAAAACATGGGCATTTTCAAATAACACCTTTGAGAGTGTTCTATTCTAAAACTATACAGAGCACTGTGATTCAGGAACAAGTGTTTAGTGAAAGGATAAGTGACGCAATGGGAGGAAAAACAAATAGCTAATATTCTGGAAAGTCATGCCACAATAAAATCGCAAAGATTAGAGAAATAAAACTACATTTACTTAGTATTATTATAAACACTGGCCCCAACAAGCTTTCCTACTACCCTCATCTACTCACCCCCATTCCAACATATGATCTACATATATACAAATACATATATGTCCTATTTTTTTATTAACAGACTCATTCTATAAATATTACTGTATAACTTTCTATTTATCATATACTTTGGAGATCTTCCCATAAAAGCATATATATATGTGTATATATATATATATACACATATATATATGTATATACGCATATATGTATATACGCATATATATATGTATATACGCATATATATGTATATACGCATATATGTATATACACACATATATGTATATACGCATATATATGTATACTCGTGTATGTTTACGTATATGTGTATATATATATATATATAAATAAAGATATCTTGCTCTATTTAAAACCTGCATAATCTGAAAAATTCTAGCTATGGTATTATAATAATTCAACTGATCCCTTATTGATGAATATTTAGGGTGTTTCCAGTGTTTTGCCAAAACAAAAGGACTGTTTTAAGACCTTTATAGTCCTCAGTCTCTATTCAAATTAATGTCATATATACTAAAATGTGGTTTCTCAGAAATCCACATTCATATGCAGATATTAAAATCCATATTGTACACCTGAAACTAATACAACACTGTATGTTAACCAAAAAAAAAAGAAAATCTAATCTATGAATTTTGAAATATTTTTGTGTTTACCAAATTTAATAATTAATGAAAGTGACATATTATACCTTGTAACATAGTTTTCTTTTCATATTTAGTAACTAATAAAAAAGTATTTCCAAAAGCCCATGAAAAACTAAGCATCGTGCTTGGGCGTCCACCCCAAGCAGTCATTAAAATAAACAACAAAGCCAATACCTCAAACTTGCTGTGTGCCAGGAATTATTCTAAGTATTCTACATTCATTCATGCATGTAAGCTTTACAACAACACTATGAGTTGGGGGCCATTATTATCACCATTTTATATTTGAGGAAAACAACACATATAGGGACTAAGTAATCCGTCCAGTTTCACAGAGGTAACAGCATAATGTCAAGATTCAGAATCAGGCAATGCACCATGTTACACTTAGACCTATATCCTTGTTTACCTATAGGTTAAGTTCTAGAAGCAAAATTTCCAACTCAAAACATATGAGCAAGTCCAATTTGACGTATGTTGCAAAATTATACTCCAAAAAGCTTACACTAATTTATCTTTCTGCCAAGACGTTGTAAGAAGGCTTATTTCTCCATACCCTCCATAACGATGTGTATTATCAAATTATTTAGTTCTTGACAATCTGGGAGAAGGAACAGCTGCCTTTTTAAAAATGGATATTTCTTTATTGTCACAGGACTATTGGTCATTTATATTTATTTTTCCAAAGCTATCTATCTGTTCATCTGTTTGATTTATTTATTTCTATTGGACATAATACTTCAACACATTGAACAACAAAATTAATAAATTAATGCCTCAAGAAAGAAATTAGCTCAACTTCAAAGCACTAATATTATGCTAAAAAGACTTTGCATCATATTAAATATATACATATGTGTGTATATATACACATATTTTGTGGATTTACCTTAGATTATTTTAACAGTGCCAATAAACACATTGAATAATTCATTCTTGGAATAAAATTCTTGAGGAAAATCTGCTCTTAAACTCATATCCTGATTTAGACCCTGCTCAGTGAAATGTAGCTAAAGTTTTGTCTCACCCAGGTGCCCCAATAAGATGTAAGCAATTAAATCTTCTATCACATTATCAAAGATTTATTATCCTTAATTTATGACATTTTTTTACTGCTTCATCACCATAATTAAGAAATAATGATTTATGTGCATAACTAGTTTTATACTCATTATACTCATTATACTCTGGAAAGCAATAAAACAAATTATTCTTTGGTCACAAAATCTCTTATTTTACATAAGCTTTTAACAGGTAGCTATTTTTAATTTTGCCATATTACACTCCAATGTTTTTATACTCATTCTTTCTTGGTGTTTATTAAAATAAATTGACCAATTTTAGCATAAATACCTTGAAGGTATTAACCCTTGCAACCTTAAATATACAGTAAACATATTTTGATGAATAAATGAATAAATTACTTGGGAACGACATAATGATCAAAAAAACCCAGGAGTAATTTATGCCAAATTCCTTTACCTAGCAGCACGGAATAGGAAAATGAAATTTGTCACTGCACAAGAAATGAGAAACTCTACTATCCATTTCGTGCCATAAATCTACCCCTATCGTTATTCTCAACCTTGGCACTGTTGACATTTTCACCAGATAACTCTTCATTACAGATGACTGTCCTATGCACCGTAGGATACTGAGCAGCATCCATGGCCTCTACCCACTAGTTACCAGCAACACCTTCCCATCTGACAGACAAAAATGTCTCCAGATATGGTCAGATGTTCCCTGGGGACAAAAATGACTCAGGGTAAGGATCACTGGTTTAAAGATGGCTAACACTGCAAGTATATATCTAAAACGAAAGTAAGACTCCCATGAAGGACTTCAAAATTTGGGAACAGCTTCAAGAATCCCAATATGGTTGCTAGAAAAACCTCCCTAATTCAGTACACTCCCATGCCTCCCTCCCACTCAACAGTCAGTCCACCATAACTTTTAAGCTTTCAGGTGATTCAACAAGTATTTGTTAGTTTCTTCCATTCCACTTGCTCAACTTTAAAGTTTTTAACCCCTTTCCAAGAACTAGTTGCAGGATCCGACCCACTCAGTTATTCATCTATAAAACCACAATATTACTGAACAATAGAAAGGAGATTGTTAAGTTATATTAGACGGGGACTTCTGGCTGAGTCTTTTGAGGTAAAGTGCCAACAATCCAGATGATATTATGTATCCAATACTGAAGACAAATGAGTACATAATCATTCCTAGCTGTGGTTCTGATCCAGAAGACAAGTGTATATAGTGCTTATTAATAAATGTTTTTCTGTTGCTCCTAAAAAAATTATTAATGGATGAGTTAAATATTTATTTATTTGAAAGAGACAAAGTGAGAGCATGAGCCAGGGAAGGTGCAGAGGGAGAAGCAGGCTCCCTGCTGGGCAGGACCCTGGAATCATGACTGGAACTGAAGCCAGATGCTTAAACCACTGAGTCACCCAGAGACCAGTGAGTTAAATATTTACAAGTAGAATGCCTTAACTATGTTTTGTTTTTTCTTTTCTTTCCTTTCCTTTCCTTTTCTTTTTTCTTTTTTAAAGATTTCATCTATTTATTTGACAGAGAGAGAGTACAAGCAGGGGAAGCTGCAGCCAGAGGGAAAGGGAGAATGAGCATGTCCCCATGGGGCTAGGATAATGACCTGAGTGGAAGGCAGATGCTTAACCTTCTAAACCACCCAGGTACCCCCATTAACTCTCTTTTCTAAATTTAAAAATATACTATTGGTGGCCTCTACTACTTGAAAAGGACTGAAAAACACATTAAGATTTCTCAAAACTCCTTTAAACTATTTGGCAACAATAACAAGGTGAAGAACTAATTTATTTAAAAGCCTGTAACAGAAGACATCCCTGCTCACAGAGAAAAGAATTCAAAGTCAACTTTTTATTCTAAACACTCTGACACCTGAGTCTCTTCTTTATCACTCAATGTTCTCATTTCCAAAATGGTTCTGCCAAATAGCTTTAACTTTTAACCATTGAACAGGAAAGAGAAAGGAAGGAAGGAAGGAAGGAAGGAAGGAAGCCAGCAAGGATGGACGTTAGTTAGTTAGTTAGTTTTGAAAAGCATGAACCAGTATTCCAATATAAGTAACTGGCAAGTGACTATAACATCACATAGAAATTTGATTTTCAGAATTACCAAAATTAGTGATCACAATGACTGAAGTTAATATATTTTTCAAAACATTTCTTTCTGACCAAACAACAATCAGTTCATTTTTAATTTACTTTTCATTACTTGCAAAAAATGAATTTTAAATCTGATAAAGTACAACTATAAACAATAACACTAATTTTTTAAACTATTCAGATTTTCTAAATACTTACATTACTTGCAAACTTTCTGCTGTTAAATTATTCCACATAATTTCATTTGCCTGAAGATTTTCATTTTCTTCTAGTAAGGAAGTATCAAATTCAATTTCTTGCTCCTTAGCAGCCGTTGTTCTAATAAAGCATGCCAAATAATTTTGATCAATATGACTATACCATCATAATATATCTTTGTGCACACCAAAGGCAGAGTATTTGTTACCCAAAATTATGTTCACAAAATAGAGTAAATACAAATAGAATAAATCATATTAAACCCCAGGCATTAAGATCGAGTCGCATAATTTCAGCCTTAATTTCATTTGTGGAATATGGATATTAACCTGTTTTATTACTGTCATAATGGTAATGAGTATACCTGGATAAATAATTGACGCATCATAAATTTAACATACATACAAAATCAGTATTATCATTATACAAATGTTGAAAAAATATATAATTTCATGAATTAAATACAAGTTTAAGCAATGATACAGTAACAACTGACAAATTTTAAATTTTAAAAAAACATAAAGATAATTATATAAATTAGTTATCACTGAGAAAGAACTTTGAAAATAATTAAAAGCAGATAAAGTAATCAGTATCATCATATGTCCTAACAAGCTCTTCAATATCTTATTTTAATTTAGTTAAATACTATGTAGTAAAAAAGAATACTGTCACAAATACTGAAAGAAGAATGAAAATATTTTACATACCTGTGAACATCTATGAAATTATTATATTCTGTGCTAGGGTCTATCTGTTCAACTGACATTTGAATCTCTTTATGGACATTCACTATTTCCTCTGTAACAAGACTGGTTATCTGGCTGTATTCATCAAATATGCCTTTTCTGAAAACAAAAATAAAATTTTACATTTTAAAGTCTTCAAGGGAAACACAGGCCCAAAAAAGATTCAGAACAATAAACATAAGAAATGTAATACCAACATTTATAGATGGTGATTTTATGCACCACCTTATATCATATACCTGGATAGTTAAGGGATTATACAAAGGCAGAGATTAACAATTTACGTTTGATGTAACATAATAACTGCAAATAATCTAGAATAAGGCATTACCTTTTCCAACATGTATTTGACATACCCAAAATGTAAGGTCAGGTTGATCATTTTCTATTTCTAAAGAGTGTCATACAAATGCTCAAGTCCATTACATGGAACTGTGGATCAACTCCTGTCTCTTTAATGTTTCTCTGCAGTGGCTGCTTCTTCCTCAAATATTTGACCTCTTGGTTTTCTCTTGCTCCTGGGCCCCTGCTCTTTCCTGCGTACTTAATTACAGAGTTCAACTCGTTCTATATACCTTCAATGACATCAAGAGCTCTTCTCCTGACCTCTAGTCAGTATGAAAAATGTCACAAAACACATTAGCTTTATCTAATGAATACAAAAGAAAAACTACTCTGTAGCAAAGACCTGATCCCAACTTAAGAATGCTATGCTGTAATAATATACCACTGGTCAAAAGTGGCCTCTACAAGTGTGGACAGACAGGCTTATCTTGCCTTTTCCCAAATAAATAAAAGACATAGCTTGCTTTTCTATTCTAAAATCATCACTCATAAAAAATTATTACTTTCAAAATCTCTCTTATTCAGTGTTCTCCCAATAGCCAAATACTCTTTGGGGTTTAAAAAAAAAAAAGATTCAAACTGCTTCAGGCAATGCGAATTTGAAATGATTACAGAAATCACCTGACAAATTTTAAAGAAAAGGCAAAGGCAGAGGAAATTTAAAACAGATTTAGTAAACATCCTTGCGGTTCTGACCACAGAAGTGAAAGTACTGAATGATATTAATGTAAATGACCCTATTTAGATAATTCTCATAAAGCAATACCATAATATGATGTGGAGATGATTATTAACATACACCTTTAGGACAAATGGAATTTAAAAAAACAAATTCTAATGTTATTATGTGAATGTGACATGGAATTCAATTTCAGTGATATTATCATGCTTGAATATTTTAAATGCTGGAACTAAAATAATTTATTGTTAAAGATAATATGTGTCTCAAAAACACATCTAGGGATGATGTAGATGCCATTACTGAAGATTCATGTGAAGAGTTTGAAAAAATAATGACTCATGAAATGAAAGTAGGAAAGGAAGTATTTCTGAATCAAACTACATAATTTAAAGTAGACATAACTATGGGGTGCCTGGGTGGTTCAGTCCGTTAAACATATGACTCTTGATTTCAGCTCAGATCATGATTGCAGGGTCCTGAGAGAGAGCCCGGAGTGGGGCTCAGCAGGGAGTGTACTTGAGACTCTCCCCCCCCCACCCCGCCGATCCCCCCTCACCTACTCATGCAAGCTCTAAAATAAATCTTTTAAAAATTAATAAAAAAATAAAGCATACATACATAAATTTATACATTAAATATTTTAAGGAGATATTTTATAATACCATTAAAAGCTTACATACTCAAGTGAACTAAAAACTTTTTTATCTTTTTACTGGGAAAATGGGAGATCACCTAAACCAGCTAATAAAGCAGATGAAGTCTACCAGAGTGGTTAATCTTTTCCTATTGTATTGATATCTAAACATGTGTGCTGTTGACATACTGTCCAAAGTATATCATTAGCTCCTTGGAGGCAAAAATTGCAGCCATATCACAGGCAGCATGTTTTGCATACATTAGAACTTCAATAAACATGTTGATTTTGATCTCACACAATAAAAGCTGGCATATAAATCTTCAAAAAATTATTTTCTTTGATGGAGCTAGAATATAATGCTAAGTGAAGTAAGTCAATCAGAGAAAGACAAATACCCTATGATTTCACTCATGTGGAATTTAAGAAACAACTAACAAATAAAACAAGCAAAGGGGACAAAAGGGAGAGGCAGAGAAACCAAGAAACAGACCCTAACTAAGAGAACAAACATGGTTACTAGAGGTGAGGGGGTGAGGTGATGGGTGAAATAGATAAAGGGGATCAAGAATACACTCATCACAATGGGCAAAGATTAATGTATAGAATGGCTGAGTCTCTACATTGTACACCTGAAACTAATAATCACAGTGTATGTTCACTATACTAGAATTAAAATTAAAAACTTAAAAAAATTATTTCCTTTGGACTACTCAGTCGCTCAATATTTAAAACACTACCCTCTGAATATAGATACTCACTTCTTAACACTTGTGAAATAATGAATTTTTTTTTTACCTAAATTTCCAGCTAATGGGAGTAGAATAAAAATATACAAAAAGAAGGACCATTTTTAGGGCTAGCTGGAGGGCTTAGGAGATGATAATAAACTGAATGGACACTAGAAGTGAAAATCAAGCAGGACCAAGGTAAAACAGATCTGTCCATTGGCCTGGATCAATAATGAAGTTCACAAAACACAGACAAGTTCTATCCAAAAGCTTACACAGGAGAGAAAATAACATTAATTAAATTAAATGAAAATACCAAGTATGAAATGTAACTTACAGTGCTTTTATCATTTCCTCTTGCATCTTTTGTAAAGAGTCCAGAAGCAAAGGAAGTGTGGTGTTATAATACTGATTCTGATGCAGCTGCGCCCCTTTCAATGCCAATACATACTGATTATGCAACATATGAAGTTTCATTGTCGCTTTGTCATATCGTTCCTTGGCCTTTTCGGTTTCTTTCCCTGAAAGAAACATTGAAGAAAGTTTACAAGGAGATAAAAAAGCTTTATCTTCTCCACATGCAAACTAAGTGACCACTATTTTATATTTCACACATTTTAAGAATAATAATAAAATTTTATTGAACATTCACTATATTTTCAGCTCTATGCAAAGTACTACTAATTTGCCAGTACTGTGCACACAGGCTGCTATGAAGGAGGCATATATTACAGTAAATGTTTGGTGAATGTAGATTAATGTATAATTTTTTACAAAATTATACAGAAAAATGATCCTTCTCATTTTCAAGCAGCTCACACCAAATTGGAACAACAATGCAAATGAAACTGTATAATCAAGGAAACAGGAAAGTTTATAAATATAATGTTTAATTTTTAGGTCTGTATTTGAGGTATCAATAAAGACAAGGGGAGTCAGAGGAGGCTTTGTAGAAAAACCAAACATGGGGTGTATCCAGGAAGGTATAAAAAAGAATGGACAAAAATTCCTCCTTTTCTTCCTTACATTCAATGCATATTATGAACTGATCACCACCACAAGAACTGTGCAAAACATTAGGAATTCAGTACCCAGCAAAACCGAGTCCTCAACCTAGAACCCCTGATCTGGTGAATTGGAATACTGAGGGAAAATATGTTGAGAATAAGTGAAATGACATAGGCAAGCAAAGAAATAAGCTCAAAGAGGGCAAGTTTCAAGGAAGTGAAGGCATTATGTCTATAGAGGTAGGGCAACTTTAGTTGTCAAAGACTTGAAAATCAAGCAGGGAAATGTAAACTTGATATGGGAGAAGTCCAGGAGATATTGATAATATTATGAACTAAAACCTTTTGGGGTGACTTTAGTAAAATCGTTCAGAAAGTATTTACAGATTGACAGTATAAATGATTCTGTAAGTAAAATTTTTAAGCATGTCTTCAATTTTTGGTGCAAACTGAACAAATATATCTTGTCAATTATTTAGATTTAGGGAATAAACTTTTCAAAATGTTTATTAATTTTTGCCCTCTTTCCAAGCATAATCCTCCAAATGAATCTTCTCCCAAAAAAAGATCTATGTTGAGAATTTTTGATGACACAGGCTCCCCTCTGCTGGCACTCTGTTTTGGTGTGGCACCCATCTGAGTAGTCCCTATATGTAGGAGTTGGAAAAGCATTCCCTGTTGGAGGATGTCCTAGCCCAGGACCGAAAGCAGAGAAAAAATCAGTGTTTTGGGGGAGAGAGGAGACCGCAGACCCTCAGATAGGCACGGGCAGGGCAACAGAGTAAGAACAGTTCCCTTGCCTTTGTCATCTCCCCTCCAATTCTCAGGTATGGAACCACATCTAGCTGGTAAAAAAGGAAATCTTTCTGGCACACTGGTAGATCTCTGCTACCTACAAACTCTACTGGTTCTAAGTACTAGAGCCACCACGGACTTCTAGGGAGCTGCACGTAATTATTTTACAGAGCATAACTCTCTAGCCATAGTCCATTAGCCAGTTCCTCCACATGGGGATATTACCCAAGTTATTTACAAATCGCTGCCTGAAACAACCTATTTTATGTTATAAAATAAAGAACTTCTCAAAGAGAAAATATTTTAATCACCAGAGTATCTTTTCTAACCCTTCTCTGGAAATGGGCTCTAATGCCAGACTGGGAGGATGGGAGTATATATATTAATTCAGCTCTGATCTGAAGGGATCAGAAAAAAATAACATGAGCTACTACAGAAGTGGCTTTTATCACTTTTTGACTACAGCTCATAGGATAACATATTTTATGTCATGAGCCAATAATCATATACATTTTTAAATATGTAATTGAAATAAACTCATGAAAGACATCCTTACTATCCTTACTATGAAGGATGCCCTGTAATTTCAAAAAATTCTATTATACTTGATTTTTAATTTTTTAAAATCTTCATTGAAAAACCAATAAACTTTTTTGCCTCAGTTAATACAAATCCCTAGAGAAATTTTTACTCATTCTGTATGGCACTAGGGATAATCTTTTTAATGTCACAATTACAAATCACTTCAACAATACTAATCATGAATGATATTTAAGATTCTCAGGAACACATTCCCCTACATGTTCAATCATTACAATCATTTTTTACATTGACTACTATATTTATTTATCCATAAATATTGCTACTTGGCATCCTTCTTGCAAAAATACATTTCAAAAAATATCCCAAGAGGGGTGCCTGGGTGGCTCAGTGGATTAAAGCCTCTGCCTTCAGCTCAGGTCATGATCCCAGGGTCCTGGGATAGAGCCCCACATCGGGCTGCCTGCTCTGCAGGGAGCCTGCTTCCTCTTCTTTCTCTCTCTCTGCCTGCCTCTCTGCCTACTTGTGATCTCTGTCTGTCAAATAAATAAATAAAATCTTAAAAAAAAAAAAAAATATATATATATATATATATATATATATCCCAAGAGTCAATATAGCTGACACATCTATGACCAGCCTCAGAATCTCCCTCTAAAATAACAACCCCTTTTCCTCCCTAACTCCACAAGTCAGGACAAGACTCCTAAATGAAACTAATATCCAGGAGCCAAAGCACATACCCAACTAAATGGAAATCAATGTTTCAGCTGGGAGCCAACTTACATTAATGTCTGAAGGTGACAGAAAAGTCCACAAACACATACTATAGAAGCTGTCAGAGCAGCCCTTTCAAGGCCCTTTCTTTCGTTCTTTTTTTAATTTCATTTATCATTTTTAAGCTAGTTTATGGACACTTTACTTAAAATTTGGCAAAATCTGACAAGAGTTCAAAAAGTCATATAAATTACACAGACAAATTGATCGCAAGTAATAAAGACATTTTCTAGAGTCTAAATATTGATAAGAAGAAAATAAAGCAAGCATTTTTCAATCAAGAGTATTTAAGTACTGTGTTCTAACTTGTTAATTTTTATCATAAATTCAAAAAGTATGATTATGTAGTAAATTCAATTAATTCCATATTTTATGTCACTTTTTAAAAACTATTCCTTTTTACATGAACTCTATTATTCTTAATTAAGTACTTGGATTTTTTAGTGTAACTTCACGAGTCAAGCTCTCCACACAAACATTTTCATGTAGACATTTTAACCATCTATCTGTCCTCCTATTTGCAGATTTTTTAAACTACACTACCCATCTGTCTTTCTAGGTGGTGATGATGCACTAAATAGGCAACACTCAGCTAAGATTTTGTAATCTAAATTAACATTAGAAAAGTTAAGAATTTCTCACTTTTTTTACTTTATGACAAACCACCTGAAAAAGGCTGTAACAACCAAACTGAATTATCAACAGCTTATCAGTGGTCATTAACAGAATTTACAGAAAATTAAATGCCTTCGAAAATATCCAAGTCTGAATTCATTACATTAAAATACTACTACTAATAAAGCTTTTAAAAAGAGCTTTGGGTTTAAAACTGAATTTAGATATATGTCTTAGTGGGTTTTTGGTTTTTTGCTTTTGTACTCTATAGCCCACATACATGTATGTATTTGGTTATAAGATGTACTTGTGCATGCACATGACTGATCAACCTATCTATATCTACCTCCCACTTTCCTTCCCCTGTAGAAATCAACAAAAAGTTTCAGAAACATGTCCACCTGCCATCATTTGGAAAGGAATTCATTTATATTTTTTTCCTGATTTGTTTTAAAATAATTATTTAGGTCCCATAAAAACTATATAATTCAAGAAATAGTAGTACTCTGTGAAAACCAGTTACAAAAAAAAATTTCTTTTCATTCCATTCACTTCTTAAATACGTTGCAAAAAATTAACACGATTATTGCAACATAGCTTCTCTTTTTTTTTTTTTTAAGATTTTATTTATTTATTTATTTGACAGAGATCACAAGTAGGCAGAGAGGCGGGGGGGGGGGGGGGGTTGGAAGCAGTCTCCCCACCCAGCAGAGAGCCCAATGCAGGGCTTGATCCCAGGACCCTGAGATCATGACCTAAGCTGAAGGCAGAGGCTTTAACCCACTGAGCCACCCAGGCGCCCCACCACATAGCTTCTTGGTACAGAATCTTTCACATCACTATTAACCTTTCCTAACTTTTAAATAACTACATTTGAGCTTAAAATTAATGTGAAGTATGCAGAGCCAAGTAAATTTTTATTGACAGACACAGAATTATACCTCTGTTGCCATATGACTTTTTTTTAATGATGAGAGGCATCGAAGCAGGGCATGAAGTTGTCTATGTGTCAATTAACAGGGAGGAAAACGTCCCATTTTTCCTCCTCCACATAATGAAGTTCACAAAGAGATTGAATTATAAGTCTTTTGCCACCACTTGCTGACAAATCTGTTTAATGTTTGTAATAACAGAGTGTATATACAACATGTCATGCCATAAACAATATTATGAAGCTAGCAAAACTCAATTATGTAAGTTTGACATTTACAAGAGACAGGCAAGACTACTCATTAAGCTAGCCTAGAAAGTCAAGTATTTTTTATTATAAATTTCGGAAGTATTTATCATTTGTTAAATATTATGGTGGAAAGCCCCTGATAATAAACGAGAAGTGATTATTTTCACAAAGTAGAATGCCTGCAAGATGACTTTACTTTCATTTGGGTAACTGACCACCATCTTACATTTTTCCTACCTTTCAAAAATTCCTCCTCAACTATACGATTTCTACTTATTACTCTGAGCAAGAAGAAAATAACAAGAATTCATCCTAATGTATGAGTTACTTGGGCCAAATATCTACACATGGTTTTTCACATCAAATTTAAAATTCAAGTATGACATAAAGGAACAATGAATGAGCTACCCATTTACTCGACACTATTCAGACAAAAAGCAGACTTAAGAAGTCAGGATTTTTTTCTCAGCTTCTCCTTTGATTAGCTGTGCAACTCAAGCAAGTCTCATAACCTAAATTTTAGCTTCTGATTTCCAATCCTGGGAGTTAAATTATCTGCCCTTATCAATTCACTGGGTTGTGAATGGACACTAAATGGCCAAAAACTATCAATATGCAACAGCAAAGGCTAAGGAAGACACAGAATTTGGAGAGCTGAAAAAAACCTTTTGATCATATGCTCCTATAAAGCATTAAAAAGTACAACAGGTATATCCACACCGTGCTATTTTTAATAAATTTCATGGCACATGAAAAAACTGATACATCAATCAAGAATTATTTGCTGGATGTGTTATGGGCTCTAAAATGTTCAAGGAACTAAAACAGTTTTTTCTTTTTTTTTAAGATTTTATTTATTTATTTATTTATTTGACAGAGAGAAATCACAAGTAGATGAAGAGGCAGGCAGAAAGAGACAGAGGGAAGCAGGCTCCCCGCTGAGCAGAGAGCCCGATGCGGGACTCGATCCCAGCACCCTGAGATCGCGACCTGAGCTGAAGACAGTGGCTTAACCTACTGAGCCACCCAGGTGCCCCTAAAACAGTATTTTTTTTAAGATTTTATTTATTTATTTGCCAGAGAAAGAGAGCACAAGCAGGGAGAGCAGTAAGCAGAGGGAGAAGCAGGCTCCCTGCTGAGCAAGGAGCCCAACACTGGACTCCATCCCAGGACCCTGGGATTATGACCTGTGCCAAAGGCAGACGCATGACCAACTAAGTCACCCAGGCGTCCCTAGTGGTATTTTATTTAAAAATTGAGCAAAATACCTTTACAGAGTAGGCTCTCTTAACTGTGCTATATATTTCCTTGCATATAGTGACTGCTAGATTCAACTGACAACAACCTTTTAATAACCTGCAAATTGAATGATATGTCATGTGCAAATCTATATTCCATAATCTAACAAAGCTGTGAAGGAGAGGGTTCTGGATAGATGTAATGAAGCAATAGCATAATTCTAAATTTCTAACATAGCACCTGAAAATTTAATAAAAAACAAAAAGAAAAATAAATAAGCCCACATCCTTAGCAAAACAGGCAGAGAATGTCCAAATTTTAAATTGTCTACGAGTAGAAAAACAAACACCAAATCTCTGCAAAAGATCTCTCACCCTCCCAGGGGAAAAAAAAAAAAAGGGAAGAAGAAAAAGAAAAAGAGAAAAGCTAGCAGTGTACTTAAAGACTGATCATAAAACATTATCAGAAGAAGAAAGTTCATTCCACATGTGAAAAATACTAGAAAAGCATAATGGCAGATCACAGCACTGACTGCAAGAAAGGGAACTAAAAGTACATGTGAAAGGCAAGGGAAACAGTCTTAGAAAGGTAATACTCCAGGAGGAGAAATGGTTAAAATAAAGACCCTTTGGAAACTATGAAGTAAAAAAGAAGCAGGAAAGGACACAAATCTGCAGGAAAAAAAAACCATGAAAATCAAAATAGGTAAATAAGGGGCGCCTGCGTGGCTCAGTCGGTTAAGCATGTGCCTTCAGCTCAGATCATCCTGGGAATGAGCCGAAGTCGGGCTCACTGTTCAGTGGGGAGCCTGCTTCTCCCTCTCCCTCTGCCTGCTGCTCTGCCTCCGTGTGAGATATATCTCTCTGTTAAATAAATAATGTGTTTTTAAAATATTTTTTAAAAAATAAAAGGACACAACAGTCTTTATCAAGAGCATGAAGGTTATAAGATTTTACTCTACGTGCAAGCTAACAATTTAGCCTGCCTCAACTTCATGGAGGTGGGCAGAAGACACAAGCCTCCTGGGACAGACAAAGGACAGTTTATTTCTCATAGTGATATCAGTAGCTAGAGTATCATCATTCGTCAGTGGAGGAAAACACATTAAACCAAGTCAAATGACAACAAACTAGTAGAAAATGTATTTACCATGAATAACAGATACAGGTATATTCACTATAGTACACTAAAAATTTAAGGGGAAAAAAAAAGATCAAAAACTTGAAAGAAAAAAGGGCAAAAGACAATCCACACACCAAAAAAAATACTTTAAAATGGACTTTAAACATATAAAAATAGTCAACCTTACTCCCTCACTCGTAATAAAAGAAATGCCAAGTAAAATTAAGAGATGTTATTTTTCACCAAGCAAATCAGCACTCTGTTTTGGCAAATGTGTGGAGATCCAGATACACTTATAAATTTCTAATGGGAATGCAGATTGGTACAATCTTTTTTTTTTTTTATAAGATTTTATTTTATTTATTTGACAGAGAGCGATGACAAGTAGGCAGAGAGGCAGGCAGAGAGAGAGGAGGAAGCAGGCTCCACGCTGAGCAGAGAGCCCGATGCGGGGCTCGATCTCAAGACCCTGGTATCATGACCCAAGCCTAAGGCAGAGGCCCAACCCACTGAACCACCCAGGTGCCCCAGATTGGTACAATCTTTATAAATGCTATAAACTACACACAACATTTATCTTTTACACCTGCAATCATACACTTCTAGGAATTTACATTTAAGATATTCCTCTAATGATTAAAAAAAAAAAAAAAACCCACACAGGTTATTCATGCTAGTAAATGTATATAACTGGAAAAATTAGAAAAACCTGTATGTCAATATACAGAAAGTACTTGAATGAACTTACAATGAAGTGTTATGCAAAAGTTAAAAAGAATGAGAAATAAAGCTACAAACTGAAGGATTATGATTTTTAGGATAAAATATTAAATAGAAAAGCAAAATGAAGAGGAGTATCATAGTATGACAGTTTTTGTGTAAAAAAGAAAGAAATAATTAAAGAAGATAGAGTTCTCTAAGTATATAGTTTTATGCAATTCTGACTTTTGGAACCATTAATTTTTAACCATTAATGAAACAGATAAAATCAATGAGAGGAAAAAAACAATTTAAAATGGGATACAACAAAACAAGTGAACCAACCTACACTTCTAGTGAATAACATAATCACACTGAAAAGAGTGGGGAAGAAAAGAATTAATCTAAGTAACATTGGAAACAATATTTGATTACAATGAAAAACTAAAGACAAAAGAGCTCTAAAGAAATTATGAACTGTAGTTTCTTTTTTCAGAGGTATGAGTCAGTATTCCGAAATTATTTTCTGTTATTTTAGGATTGAGCAAGTAAGTAAATAGACTGTAACTAACAGAAGCCAGATTTCCCACTGTCAGAGAAAGAAGTTGCAAATATATGAATAGGAAAATACAGAATGAACACATGGCATTGGACTAGAACCAGAAGTATCAATATAAACTCTTCAGTTTTAGTATAAACAGACAGAAATTAGGAACAGATATACTTGTGTGCATGTATGTATATACATTTGCTTATTTCTTATCTCCATCCATTGAGGGGACCTTTACTGCAAAACTACTGAAATGGTTTGTCTGTACCAGTGATCTCCAGTTTCATTTCTCTCATTCTTTCTTAAACCCATCCCATTTTGGCTTTTCCCTTTACTACAATATTGAAACTGCTCTTTTCAAAGTCACCAATTATCTACACTTCACAAAATCCAAATCTTGGTCCTCATCTTATGTTCTTTTTTTTTTTTTCTTTTTTATTTTTTTATTTTTTATAAACATATATTTTTATCCCCAGGGGTAAAGGTCTGTGAATCACCAGGTTTACATACTTCACAGCACTCACCAAATCACATGCCCTCCCCAATGTCCATAATCCCAACCCCTTCTCCCAAACCCCCTCCCCCCGGCAACCCTCAGTTTGTTTTGTGAGATTAAGAGTCACTTATGGTTTGTCTCCCTCCCAATCCCATCTTGTTTCATTTATTCTTCTTCTACCCACTTAAGCCTCCATGTTGCATCACCACTTCGTCATATCAGGGAGATCATATGATAGTTGTCTTTCTCTGCTTGACTTATTTCGCTAAGCATGATACGCTCTAGTTCCATCCATGTTGTTGCAAATGGCAAGATTTCATTTCTTTTGATGGCTGCATAGTATTCCATTGTGTATATATACCACATCTTCTTGATCCATTCATCTGTTGATGGACATCTAGGTTCTTTCCATAGTTTGGCTATTGTGGACATTGCTGCTATAAACATTCGGGTGCATGTGCCCCTTTGGATCACTACATTTGTATCTTTAGGGTAAATACCCAATAGTGCAATTGCTGGGTCATAGGGCAGTTCTATTTTCAACATTTTGAGGAACCTCCATGCTGTTTTCCAGAGTGGCTGCACCAGCTTGCATTCCCACCAACAGTGTAGGAGGGTTCCCCTTTCTCCGCATCCTCGCCAGCATCTGTCATTTCCTGACTTGTTGATTTTAGCCATTCTGACTGGTGTGAAGTGATATCTCATTGTGGTTTTGATTTGTATTTCCCTGATGCCGAGTGATATGGAGCACTTTTTCATGTGTCTGTTCGCCATCTGGATGTCTTCTTTGCAGAAATGTCTGTTCATGTCCTCTGCCCATTTCTTGATTGGATTATTTGTTCTTTGGGTGTTGAGTTTGCTCAGTTCTTTATAGATTCTGGACACTAGTCCTTTATCTGATATGTCGTTTGCAAATATCTTCTCCCATTCTGTCAGTTGTCTTTTGATTTTGTTAACTGTTTCCTTTGCTGTGCAAAAGCTTTTGATCTTGATGAAATCCCAGTAGTTCATTTTTTCCCTTGCTTCCCTTGCCTTTTGCGTTGTTCCTAGGAAGATGTTGCTGCGGCAGAGGTCGAAGAGGTTGCTGCCCGTGTTCTCCTCAAGGATTTTGATGGATTCCTTTCGTACATTGAGGTCCTTCATCCATTTTGAGTCTATTTTTGTGTGTGGTGTAAGGAAGTGGTCCAATTTCATTTTTCTGCATGTGGCTGTCCAATTTTCCCAGCACCATTTATTGAAGAGGCTGTCTTTTTTCCATTGGACATTCTTTCCTGCTTTGTCGAAGATTAGTTGACCATAGATTTGAGGGTCTATTTCTGGGCTCTCTATTCTGTTCCATTGATCTATGTGTCTGTTTTTGTGCCAGTACCATGCTGTCTTGATGATGACAGCTTTGTAATAGAGCTTGAAGTCCGGAATTGTGATGCCACCAACGTTGGCTTTCTTTTTCAATATCCCTTTGGCTATTCGAGGTCTTTTCTGGTTCCATATAAATTTTAGCATTATTTGTTCCATTTCTTTGAAAAAGATGGATGGTACTTTGATAGGAATTGCATTAAATGTGTAGATTGCTTTAGGTAGCATAGACATTTTCACAATATTTATTCTTCCAATCCAGGAGCATGGAACATTTTTCCATTTCTTTGTGTCTTCCTCAATTTCTTTCATGAGTACTTTATAGTTTTCTGAGTATAGATTCTGTGTCTCTTTGGTTAGGTTTATTCCTAGGTATCTTATGGTTTTGGATGCAATTGTAAATGGGATTGACTCCTTAATATCTCTTTCTTCTGTCTTGCTGTTGGTGTAGAGAAATGCAACTGATTTCTGTGCATTGATTTTATATCCTGACACTTTACTGAATTCCTGTATAAGTTCTAGCAGTTTTGGAGTGGAGTCTTTTGGGTTTTCCACATATAGTATCATATCATCTGCGAAGAGTGATAATTTGACTTTTTTGCCGATTTGGATGCCTTTAATTTCCTTTTGTTGTCTGATTGCTGAGGCTAGGACCTCTAGTACGATGTTGAATAGCAGTGGTGATAATGGACATCCCTGCCGTGTTCCTGACCTTAGCGGAAAAGCTTTCAGTTTTTCTCCATTGAGAATGATATTTGCGGTGGGTTTTTCATAGATGGCTTTGATGATATTGAGGTATGTGCCCTCTATCCCTACACTTTGAAGAGTTTTGATCAGGAAGGGATGTTGTACTTTGTCAAATGCTTTTTCAGCATCTATTGAGAGTATCATATGGTTCTTGTTCTTTCTTTTATTGATGTGTTGTATCACATTGACTGATTTGCGGATGTTGAACCAACCTTGCAGCCCTGGAATAAATCCCACTTGGTCGTGGTGAATAATCTTTTTAATGTACTGTTGAATCCTATTGGCTAGTATTTTGTTGAGTATTTTCGCATCTGTGTTCATCAAGGATATCGGTCTATAGCTCTCTTTTTTAGTGGGATCCTTATCTGGTTTTGGGATCAAGGTGATGCTGGCCTCATAAAATGAGTTTGGAAGTTTTCCTTCCATTTCTATTTTTTGGAACAGTTTCAGGAGAATAGGAATTAGTTCTTCTTTAAATGTTTGATAGAATTCCCCCGGGAAGCCGTCTGGCCCTGGGCTTTTGTTTGTTTGGAGATTTTTAATGACTGTTTCAATCTCCTTACTGGTTATGGGTCTGTTCAGGCTTTCTATTTCTTCATGGTTCAGTTGTGGTAGTTTATATGTTTCTAGGAATGCATCCATTTCTTCCAGATTGTCAAATTTATTGCCATAGAGTTGCTCATAGTATGTTCTTATAATAGTTTGTATTTCTTTGGTGTTAGTTGTGATCTCTCCTCTTTCATTCATGATTTTATTTATTTGGGTCCTTTCTCTTTTCTTTTTGATAAGTCGGGCCAGGGGTTTATCAATTTTATTAATTCTTTCAAAGAACCAGCTCCTAGTTTCGTTGATTTGTTCTATTGTTTTTTTTGGTTTCTATTTCATTGATTTCTGCTCTGATCTTTATGATTTCTCTTCTCCTGCTGGGCTTAGGGTTTCTTTCTTGTTCTTTCTCCAGCTCCTTTAGGTATAGGGTTAGGTTGTGTACCTGAGACCTTTCTTGTTTCTTGAGAAAGGCTTGTACCGCTATATATTTTCCTCTCAGGACTGCCTTTGTTGTGTCCCACAGATTTTGAACCGTTGTATTTTCATTATCATTTGTTTCCATGATTTTTTTCAATTCTTCTTTAATTTCCCGGTTGACCCATTCATTCTTTAGAAGGATACTGTTTAGTCTCCATGTATTTGGGTTCTTTCCAAACTTCCTTTTGTGGTTGAGTTCTAGCTTTAGAGCATTGTGGTCTGAAAATATGCAGGGAATGATCCCAATCTTTTGATACCGGTTGAGTCCTGATTTAGGACCGAGGATGTGATCTATTCTGGAGAATGTTCCATGTGCACTAGAGAAGAATGTGTATTCTGTTGCTTTGGGATGAAATGCTCTGAATATATCTGTGATGTCCATCTGGTCCAGTGTGTCGTTTAAGGCCTTTATTTCCTTGCTGATCTTTTGCTTGGATGACCTGTCCATTTCAGTGAGGGGAGTGTTAAAGTCCCCTACTATTATTGTATTATTGTTGATGTGTTTCTTTGATTTTGTTATTAATTGGTTTATATAGTTGGCTGCTCCCACATTGGGGGCATAGATATTTAAAATTGTTAAATCTTCTTGTTGGACAGACCCTTTGAGTATGATATAGTGTCCTTCCTCATCTCTTATTATAGTCTTTGGCTTAAAATCTAATTGATTTGATATAAGGATTGCCACTCCTGATTTCTTCTGATGTCCACTAGCATGGTAAATTCTTTTCCACCCCCTCACTTTAAATCTGGAGGTGTTTTCGGGCTTAAAATGTGTTTCTTGGAGGCAACATATAGATGGGTTTTGTTTTTTTATCCATTCTGATACCCTGTGTCTTTTGACAGGGGCATTTAGCCCATTCACATTCAGGGTAAGTATTGAGAGATATGAATTTAGTGCCATTGTATTGCCTGTAAGGTGACTGTTACTGTATATGGTCTCTGTTCCTTTCTGATCTACCACTTGTAGGCTCTCTCTTTGCTTAGAGGACCCCTTTCAATATTTCCTGTAGAGCTGGTTTGGTATTTGCAAATTCTTTCAGTTGTTGTTTGTCCTGGAAGCTTTTAATCTCTCCTTCTATTTTCAATGATAGCCTAGCTGGATATAGTATTCTTGGCTGCATGTTTTTCTCGTTTAGTGCTCTGAAAATATCATGCCAGCTCTTTCTGGCCTGCCAGGTCTCTGTGGATAAGTCAGCTGCCAATCTAATATTTTTACCATTGTATGTTACAGACTTCTTTTCCCGGGCTGCTTTCAGGATTTTCTCTTTGTCATTGAGACTTGTAAATTTTACTATTAGGTGACGGGGTGTGGGCCTATTCTTATTGATTTTGAGGGGCGTTCTCTGAACCTCCTGAATTTTGATGCTCGTTCCCTTTGCCATATTGGGGAAATTCTCCCCAATAATTCTCTCCAGTATACCTTCTGCTCCCCTCTCATTTTCTTCTTCTTCTGGAATCCCAATTATTCTAATGTTGTTTCGTCTTATGGTGTCACTTATCTCTCGAATTCTCCCCTCGTGGTCCAGTAGCTGTTTGTCCCTCTTTTGCTCAGCTTCTTTATTCTCTGTCATTTGGTCTTCTATATCACTAATTCTTTCTTCTGCCTCATTTATCCTAGCAGTTAGAGCCTCCATTTTTGATTGCACCTCATTAATAGCTTTTTTTATTTCACCTTGGTTAGATTTTAGTTCTTTTATTTCTCCAGAAAGGGCTTTTATATCTCTCGAGAGGGTTTCTCTAATATCTTCCATGCCTTTTTCGAGCCCGGCTAGAACCTTGAGAATTGTCATTCTGAACTCTAGATCTGACATATTACCGATGTCTGTATTGATTAGGTCCCTAGCCTTCGGTACTGCCTCTTGTTCTTTTTTGTGTGTTGAATTTTTATGTCTTGTCATTTTGTCCAGATAAGTGTAAATGAAGGGGCAAGTAAAATACTAAAAGGGTGGCAACAACCCCAGGAAAATATGCTTTAACCAAATTAGAAGAGATCCAAAATCGTGAGTGGGGAGAAAGGGGATAAAAAGAGGTTCAAAAAGGAAGAAAGAAAAAAAAAACAAAAAGAAAAGAAAAAAAAAGAAAAGAAAAGAATTTTTAAAAAAAGAAAATACCTAAGAAAAATGTAAAAAAGAAAAAATATATATATTAGATAAACTAGTAAAAAATCGTTAAAAAAGAAAAAGGTAACAGTTAAAAAAAAATTTTTACCCGAAGGCGAGAAAAAAAAAAAAATGAAAAAGAAAAAATTAAATTAACTGCAAGACTAAAAAAAATCACAGGAAAAAAGCCATGAGTTCCGTGTTTGGCTTTCTCCTCCTCTGGAATTCTGCTGCTCTCCTTGGTATTGAAACCGCACTCCTTGGTAGGTGAACTTGGTCTCAGCTGGATTTCTTGTTGATCTTCTGGGGGAGGGGCCTGGTGTAGTGATTCTCAAGTGTCTTTGCCCCAGGCGGAATTACACCGCCCTTACCCGGGGCCGGGGTGAGTAATCCGCTTGGGTTTGCTTTCAGGAGCTTTTGTTACCTGAGCGCTTTCCGTAGAGTTCCGGGGGACGGGAATACAAATGGCGGCCTCCTGGTCTCCGGCCCGGAGGAGCCGAGAGCCCAGGGCCCCACTCCTCAGTGCGCCCTCAGAGAACAGCGCCCAGTTACTCCCGTCTGCCTGACCTCCGGCCGCGCTCCGAGCTCACCGAGCCTGCGACCGGTTCAAGGTAACACGGATCTGCGAGCTTACTGTCGGCTCTGTCTCTGTAGCCGGCTTTCCCGTTCCAATACCCGCAAGCTCTGCGACACTCAGACACCCCCGATCCTTCTGTGACCCTGCGGGACCTGAAGCCACGCTGACCCCGCGTGGGCTTCGCCCCGGTTTAGCCTCTGGAGCGATGTCCCTCAGCGGAACAGACTTTTAAAAGTCCTGATTTTGTGCACGGTTGCTCCGCTGCTTGCCGGGAGCCGGCCCCTCCCCCCGGGGTCTATCTTCCCGTCGCTTTGGGTTCACTTCTCCGCCGGTCCTACCTTTCAGAAAGTGGTTGTTTTTCTGTTTCCAGAATTGCTGTTCTTCTTCTCTTCGATCTGCCGATGGATTTTCAGGTGTTTGCAATCTTTAGATAAGCTATCTAGCTGATCTCCGGCTAGCTGAAGCAGTCTCAGCTTGCTACTTCTCCGCCATCTTGACTCCTCCCTCCCTCATCTTATGTTCTAATACTGCTTTAACCTAACTGATCTCTTGTTCTTCCCTGAAATTCTTTCCTCCTCTATTTGACTTCTAGAATAACACATTCTTTTGGTTTTCCTTTTTTCTTGGTGTTCTTTACAATTTCCTCCTCATTTTCCTGACTTCTTAATGTTGGGCTTTGTCCTAGGACTCTTCTCTTTCTTATTTTAACTAACACCTTTGGTAATGCCATCTAACAGCATGGCTTTAAATACCAACTAATATTCAAGTTTATATTTTTACTACAGACCTCTCCCAGGAATTCTCTAGAGCTAGAGATTCAAGTACAAACTTGTTATCTCCACCTAGATATCCAATAAGAATCTAAAAACCAAACTCCTGATTTTCACTTCCAAATCTGATACTCCTGCGTTCTTCTCCATTTTAGTTAAAAATAATACCATCCTAAAGCATAACAACAATAATAATAACACCATCCTTCCAGTTGTTCAGGCCAAAAATCTTGAAATCATCCTTGAATTCTTTCCCTCACACACTACACCACATTTATCAGCAAGTCCTTTAGGCTCAATTTTCAATATACACATTCATAAATTCCTATTTCTGAATTTGCCTACCACCTAAAATTATTTGTAATCCCAAAGTTCAAGATCCCCAAATCCCAAAATCCCCAAATCCCAAAAATCCCCAAATCCCACACTGTGCTTTCCAGGCCAATTGCAGATATGCACATGTGCAGAGCAATAAAGGAGTCCTTTGATACACATCACATGTTCCCATCAAAAAGGTTATGGTTGCCTTTTTGTTTCAGTTCCTATGCTGTAAGCTGTCCATTTTGCAGTCTATTTAGTTCTACACTGCCTGCATTTCTTGTGCTTTTAATTAATGATTTTGCTATCTAAAATGGCTAAACATAAGGCTCAAGCATTTTCTAGTATTATGATCAAGAAGGCTATAATGCTGATGATTCACAGACCTGTACCCCTGAAGCAAATAATACATATGTTAATTTTTTAAAAAGAAGACTATAACGTGCTTTAATAGAGAAAATATGTGGGGCACCTGGGTGGCTCAGAGGGTTAAGCCTCTGCCTTTGGCTCAGGTCATGGTCACAGGGTTCTGGGATTGAGCCCTGCATCAGGCTCGCTGCTCAGCAGGGAGCCTTCTACTCTCTCTCTCTCCATCTGCCTCTCTGCCTACTTGTGATCTCTCTCTCTCTCTGTGTCAAGTGAATGAATGGAATCTTTAAAAAAAAAAAAAAAAGAAAAGAAAATATGTGTCATATAGCTTTCTTTAGTCGAATTTTAACACTGCTGGCTTTGAGTTCAGTGTTAATGAATCAACAACATATATTAAAGAATATGTCTTTAAAGAGATACACACATAAAACAGGATGATAAATTGGATCAGTCATCAAAAATTCTGTGACCTGGGGGGCCTGGGTGGCTCAGTCAGTTAAGCGTCTGCCTTCGGCTCAGGTCATGATACCCCAGTCCTTGGATGGAGCCCCAAATGGGACTCCCTGCTCAGTGGGGAGTCTGCTTCTCCCTTTGCCCCTCACCCTACTCGTGCTCTCCATCTCAAATAAATAAATAAAATCTTAAAAAAAAAAAAAATGTTGTGACCTTGCTTATAGGAACATAACCCCTTATGTTATACCCAGTAGGAGCAATGATTCAGTACTCAGCTAACACTAAGTCAGTGTTCAGAGTAATTTCACAGAACATCACAATTGTAAATAACAAGAATCGACTGTATATCCAGAAACTGACCACTTCTCACCACCTCTGTTACTACCACCCCAGGTGCAGGCAAGCATGAGCCTTTGACTGGATTATGTCAATAGCCTGGAAGTAATCTCCTTACTTCCATCCTCCCTACACCCCTCCTAGTCTCAACAAGGCTGCCAGAATTATCCTATTAAAATGTAAATGAGTTCATATCACTCTTCTGCTCAAAACCCACCATGGCTTCCCATTTTATGACAGAGTAAAAGCCAAAGTGTTTTCAAAGAATGACCAAAATCCTACAAAATCTGGGCCTCACTTGCTTCTCACCATCACTCTCCCTCTCTGATTTCATCCCATATCTCTGTCTTTATCAGTCCCCCAGTTGAGCCACACAAGTATTTGTACCACTGCTCAAATAAGCCAGACATGATCCCATCTCAATGAGTTTCCTTTGGACAATTCCCTCCACCTGTACTACTCTTCCCTTCCTCACTTCCTTCCTCACTTCCTTCACTCTTCACTTATTATGTCTCTTTCTCCATGAAGCCCGACCTGATCATCCTCCCAACAACCTATCCACCAACCATGTTTCATTTTTCTCCATGGTACTTATCACCATCTAATAAATAATACATTTCACTTATGTGTATTAATTAGCTATCTTCTCTAAAATGTAAGCCTCAGAGAGGAAGGAATTTTTGTATGGTTTGTTATCTACAATATTCCTAGTTCAAATAACAGTGCCTGGCACATTGAAAGAAAATATATAAATTGATATAGTTCTTACTATTAAAAAATAAATTTAAGCTTAAATAAAAATTTTTACAAAGTTAAAAGTTATAGAAAGGTTACAATTTTACCTTCTGCATCTGTTTATATCATCTTTCTAGTAATCAAGTCCAAAACTAATATTGTTAAGGAGCTCACCTATAAAATATAGAGGAAAATCAGCCAAAAGGATATCATTTTTCTTAATCTCTTTGTATGTGAAACTTAGCTTTGTTTATTCAATAAAACTATGAAAAATAGGAACAAATCAAATTATTGTGCTTTACTTTTATTTTAATTTTAGGAAGTTATCTGCAGAAAATAAATGAATCATGTAGCATATCCCATCCCACGTAATATTTCAGCATCTAATGAGAATATTATACCTGTCACTTCAATTTCTGCAACTTTAACCCAATGCAAATTAGATTAACAATGAAGAATGTCATTAGTCTTTATGACCTTGTAAACTTCCTATTGTATTAAGCTCCATGCAGTGAAAAGCATTCATGCCATAAGTTAGCTGCTGATATATCATATATTAATAAGTAGGTCCAAAAAAAAAAGAGAACCTCTCACTTTCAAGCCACATCAATAGAAGTGATGATCAACAAACACAGCTTGAACTGAGCTTTGGTCTTTAGCAAGTTCTGTATCCAAAATGGATTTCTTTCCTTAGGTTGAACTGAGAAATAAATATGAATTTCAGAATATTTGTCTAGAGGACCTCCATATATCATGCATATAAGATTCTAATTTTTGGAAGTCTCCAAGATTTAGAGATTATTGAACAGGAAGGCCAGCTGC
The DNA here is from genome assembly GCF_030435805.1 of Mustela lutreola. Classification (NCBI taxonomy): domain Eukaryota; kingdom Metazoa; phylum Chordata; class Mammalia; order Carnivora; family Mustelidae; genus Mustela; species Mustela lutreola. The sequence goes on along the minus strand of NC_081294.1, from coordinate 132,143,682 downwards.
CATTCTTGTTGGACTAAAAATGAGAAAATCAACTGAAGAAGCTTTAAAAAGTTTTACTCATTTTTTTAAATTTGGATGTTTAAACATAAATTTAACCATCTGTCTCAAATCTGGACTCATTTCAAACTGGTTTTCATAATTAAAGTACTCTAAAGAGACAACTCAATGGATCTAATCAATTTTAATTGGCTATAAAATACCACAGAACTATTCATAATGCATGAAGAAGCAATTTAAGAAAATCTACTTCCCAATTACAGAAAAATTTACTTTTGAATGAGACTTGTAGCTAGCTCCCCACAGTTCTAGCAGTAGGTATCCTCTTACTCTGTCTGCATAGGATAAGTGAGGGCTGTAAATAATCAGGGAGTTTACAAATCTCTTAGCACTCTGTTTTGTTTCCCATAAAGAAAGAAAATTTGAAGGAGAGTTTGTTTCCCTACTCTTGTTATAAAAGTGGGTGAAGAGAGCTCCTTTTAAATTTTGCTAGACTGACTGTTATGGGCATGTGTAATGTGGAATAGCTCATCCTATCTTCTTTTTTCTGAATACGATGTATGATAAAGCAAAAGCATTCAGACTTCTACTCATATATGAGAAACCCTCACAAATGTTATTGTGGGTATTTTGAGGCTTGGTAAATATAAAACCCTAGCATAATGCTAGCCACACAGAATCAATTAAATAGGCTATATAAGAATACATAACCATAAGAGTTATTTTGAACATCTTTTCTGTTAGTTCAGTACATCTTCAAGTAAACTATAAAACTGCAAAGCAAAACTGTATTTAAATTCACTGAATTCAATACCATAAGGTTCAATATGGTATTGCTTACCTTTTATAAAATTACCATACATTACATTTATCCTTAAAAATATTTTTAACTATGGAAAAAAAACGCTACGTGCCATATGAACTAAGGGACTGCATGTAGGTATACAAGTAAAGGCTATGTGTATTTTTTATAACACAAACAAGTGGAAGATTATAGTGAAATAAAAAAATCTGATAATGAATAAACTCATACAACTCTTAGAAAAAATGAAGAAAAATGATGAAATCCACTAAGATTGTAAACTTATGTTAAAATGTTAAGTAGATACCTTTTAAGAAAAAAACCCAAATCATAATTATTCAGGCATAATACACAATGCCTGAAATGAAAACTATGTTGCATGGGATTAAAGGCAGATTAGGCATTGTAGAAAGGAAGATTAGTAAATTTATAAACATAGCCATAGAAACTAATCAAAATGAAACAGAAAGAGGGATGCGTGGGTGGCTCCACTGGTTTAAAGTCTGACTCTTGATTTTGACTCACATCATGATCTCAGGGTCCTGGGATGGAGCTCTGCCTCTGGCTCTGCGCTGTGCAGGGAGTCTGTTTGAGATTCTATTTCCACTCCCCACCCCTCCACCCGGTTTTCCGTTGCCCCTCCCCCTAAACTCTGCACTCGCACTCTTTCTCTCTCTCTTCTTTTAAAATAAATAAATGTTAGAGAGAGAGAGAAAAAGAAAGAAAGAAAGAGGAAAAAAAGACAGGGAAAAATAATGAAGAGTATCAATAGGCTTTAAAAAACTACAAGCAACCTAGTATATGTGTAACAGGAGTCTCTAACAGAGTTAGAGAACAGAGATGGGGAGACAGAAAATATACATGAAGAAACAGTGGATAAAAGTTTTCCAAATTTGATGAAAACTATAAATTCTCAGATACAAGTGGCTCAAAAACCACAAAGAGAGGGAAAAAAAACTACAGCAATATACATCATGAACAAATTGCTTAAAGATCTGAAAAGGAAATAAAATGCCAAAATAGATTTCTATAACCAACAAAGATATATTTCAAAAACAAAGGTGAAATGAAACTTTATCAAGCATGCAAAAACCGAAAGAATTTATTACTGTAGATTTACATTACAAGAAGTATTAAAATAAGTCTTTCAGACATAAATAAAATGATACCAGAGGGAATACAGAATGCTAGAAAAGATAGCTACATAGACAAATATATGAGCTGTTCTGTTGTAATTTTTTTAAAAGACTGACTAAATAAATACAAAAATATTAACAAGGTAGGGTGGACTTTACGACATATGCAAAAGTAATATATATTACAACAACAGCAAATAGACCAGAAGGCTATACCATTGTAAGAGTCCCATGTTAAAAACAAAACATTATAACACCTGAAGGTATACTGTTAAAGATAACATAACAAAATAAAAAGTTATAGGTAATAAGACAACAAAAGGGATAAAATGGTACCTTAAGAAAATATTTCAATTCATCCAAAAGAAGGCAGATAAAATGAAAAGGAGAATAAAGAATAAGTGGAACAAAGAGAAAACAAACTGCAAGATGACAGATTTAAACCTAAAATTACCAAAAGTCGTATTAAATATAGTCTCATCATCCCCATTAAAATGTAGAAATTAACAAGACAAAAAAGCACAACCTTACTATACGGTGCTTATAAAGCATGTAACTCAAAAATAAAGACTGAAACAGAATAAAGAATGAAAAAAAGATATAACATGTAAACACTAATCAAAGTAATGTATAATCGTGGCTATACTAATATCAGGTAGAATAGATAACACAGCAAAGAATACTACCAGGGATAATAAAGATCATTTCATAATGATAAAGGGGTCAATTCATCAAGGGATATAATAATCATAACTGCTTATTTACCTAGTAACAGATTTTCAAAACACATAAAGCAAAAAATTGACAACTACAACAAGAAATAGACTAATTCACAATTACAGTGGGAGATTTCATTTGCCCTCTCTCAATCATTAATATAACAAATAGACAGAAAATCAGTAAGAACATAAAAATATCAAAAAATACAATTAGCCTACTGTACAAGCTGACAGTATAGACCACTCTAACCAACAGCAGCAGAATACACATTCTTATCAAGTAGTTATGAAGCATTTATCAAAACAGACCATACTGTGGGCCAGATAACATATATACACAAATTTAAAGAAATGAAGTCATAAAAAAAATCCTCAGATCAAAATGGAATTAAATTAAAAATAAAATATTTAAACATCTCTAGAAAAATGCCAAATGTTTAGAAAACTAATCAAAACACTTTTAAATAACCTATCGAGCAAAGAAAAAAAAGAAAAGGGAAATTAGAAAGTATTTTTAATCGAATGAAATGAAAATTCTGGAATGTTGCTTAAACAGTATTTAGGGAAATTAGAGCACAAAATGCCTGTAGAAAAAAGGCAGCTCTCAAATCAATGATCTTAACTTCTACATTAAGAATATTAAAAGAAAAGTTTTTTTTAAGTTTTTGTTTTTTGGTTTTTTTTTTGACAGACGGAGATCACAAGTAGGCAGAGAAGCAGGCAGAGAGAGAGGAGGAAGCAGGCTCCCTGCTGAGCAGAGAGCCCGACAGGGCTCCATCCCAGGACCCTGGGATCATGACCTGAGCTGAAGGCAGAGGCTTTAACCCACTGAGCCACCCAGGTGCCCCATTAAAAAATTTTTTAAATGGTGCAAACTAAGCCTAAAACAAGCAGAAGGAAATAAATAAATAAATATTAGAGCATGAGTCAATTAAACAGAAAGCAGAAAAACAGGGGAAAAAAAAAAAACCAATAAAGCCGAAAGCTAATCTTTGAGAAAATAAAATTGATAAACCTCTAGCCAGAATGTTTAGGAATACCAGTATCATAAAACACCAGTATCAAGACATAAAATACCAGTATCAAGAATGGGAAACATAAAATATCAGTGTCAAGAATGGGAAAGAAGTCACCACAGATTCTACAAATTAAAAAGGTCAATAAGGAAATATGAACAATTTGATAGCAATAAATCCAACAACTTAAGTGAAATGGACATTTCTTTGACGATACAACCTATTAAAACTCAAAAAGAAACAGATAAACTAAAGAGTCTACATTACTCCAAAAAAAATTGGTAGTTTAAAAATCTTTGCCAAAAAGTAAAAAACAAAAACAAGCAGACCCAGATGGCTTCACAAGTGAATTCTACCAATATTTAAGAAATACTGCCAATGGAACCCAACTGAACACAAATCTTTCTAAAAAGTTGAATAAGAAGTAACCATTCACAGAATAGCATTAGCTTTATAATAAAATGAGACAAAAATACAAGAAACATAGATAAAAATTATGAAAAAAAAAACTTAGCCAACCATATTCATCAATATTTAAAAAATGATAGTGCATCATACCAAGGACTTTATCCTAAGAATGTGAGATCAGGTGTAATATTTGAAATATGAAAATCAATCAAAGCAATTCCTTCCAAACAAAAAGAAAAAGAAATATTTATCTCTATAGATACTAAGAAAGCATTGACAAAATCCAGCATCTACTCTGAAGCAGGAATAGAAAGAAACTTCAACCTGATAAAAACTTTGAAACTATAGCTAATTTAATACTTAATTTTGACTTTTCCCCTACATTCAAGGAAAAAGACCAATAGCTTTGCTCTCTACCTCTATTCAACATTATACTAAAGGCTCTAGTTAGGGCAATCAGGCAGGAAAAAGAAAAAGCTATCAAGATAGGAAAGAGAAAGTTAAACTTTCTTTACTCATAGATAATATGATCCTATAGGAGTTCTTTTGTGAAGTCATTTACTCTTTACTTTTAATCTTTTAAAAATTTTAAAAATATTTTGTTTATTTATTCGACAGAGAGAGAGGGAACACAAGCAGGACAAGTGGGAGTGGGAGAGGGAGAAGCAGGTTTTCCTCTGAGCAGGGAGACAATATGGGGCTTGATCCCAGGACCCTGGGATCATGACCTGAGCCAAAGGCAGGCACTTAACTGAGCCACCCAGGTGCACCTCATTTACCTTTTATATGGATAAATGTGACAGAAAATTTTGCCAACATTTACAGGCATTATGCCAAAACCTTAGCTTTGTAGATTCACAGAATTGTGAATGGCTAAACATAAACGGTTGCTCAACTTAAAGTACTCAGAACTTAATCTGCAACAGAAAAGTAAAACCTGTATATTTTGTATTCAAGAACTCATTATTCTGTGCTGCCATCAAGAAACATTCTGAATAACTGACTTCAGCTCAGTAGACTAAAATTATTTTGGTTGTTCTCAGTTTACACGTTATAAATAATAACCAACAGACTAATGCTCAAATTAGTCCAAGTCAATTTAAGACAAATATTTGCTTTCTCAGCACAGCACAGAGCAAAAAAAGTTTAATACTTAAGGTATATTACAAAGAAATTAATTAAAGTGCTACATTTATGTGGCAAATAAGTGTTATATTTTACATTAGACAATATAAACTAATGTTCCTTTGTGTAAGCCACACAGCAGGGGTCTGGAATTTGGAATTTAAGCATTAACCCTGCCTTCCTTCTCATCAACTGTAAGTGCTAAACCTCCAGGTGCAGTAACTAAACATTTAACTGTGAATTCATTCTCAAATCCAGAATTTAAGCCTTACTATAGGAATTATTTCAGGCCTTGTTTCCCCCAAAGCCTTGTCTTCCCCAAAGCCTCATCTTCTCTAACTGGAAGCGATATGTCAGACTGGAGCCTTAAGACCTCCTAATATCTTTGGTGGCTAGAACCACAGCCAGGGTATTCATTGTTGCTGCCCAGCAGTTCCTAGAGACCATTCCAGAACTACCCTGGTCTGGCCTATACAAATGAACTAAGGTTCTGACATAAAGTCTGCAAATGTTGGAAATTTTGCCATCCATGTAAAGAGAAAATAACTTCACAGAAGAAAATTTCCATGTTAAACATAAAAAGTAGTTTGATAACAAAGTGTTCAAAAATAAAATTCTATACTTTTTCACATAAACATGAGCATAAAGATAGTTCTGATTATAAAAAGATAAATTTATAAGTCATGTATCAAACACAATCATAGAAGAAATTATTCTAAAAATATGTATTCTATAGGTTATATATATTCTACAGGTTATATATATATATTCTATAGGTTATACATTGATTTAATGACAACAATCAAATTTTTGAAAATTGGAAAATATTATCACTATTACCTTTAGAAGGAGAAATGTAAATAAATTCACATATTTGAATTTCATGACATTCAGCCAAATAATAACAATTCTTGGGACCAATTAAAACTATAATCTTCAAATCTTGTTGCCTTCCTACTATTAATACACTAAATGGTATTAATATACTAAATGGTATTTTATCTAAATTAAAAGTAATTTAAAAAAATAAAGAATAACTATTATCTGTGAAAAATATTTGAAAATATAAGCCCTACACAGAAGAACTATTTAAAAATTTTATTATGACATCAGAATTAAATTTCATTTTTTCAACCAAAATAAACTAATCATTAAAAAAATGAATATCTGCCTTCGGCTCATGATCCCAGCCTCCTGAGATGGAGATCCCAGCCTCCTGAGATCGAGTCCCACATCGGACTCCTTGCTCAGCGGGGAGCCTGCTTCTCCCTCTGCCTCTGCCTGCCACTCTATCTGCCTGTGCTCACTCTCTCTGTCAAATAAATAAATAAAATCTTAAAAAAAAAAAAAATGAATATCAGGGGTGCCTGGATGGCTCAGTGGGTTAAGCCTCTGCCTTCAGCTCAGGTCATGACCCCAGGGTCCTGGGATTGAGCCCCGCATCGGGCTCTCTACTCAGTGGGGAGCCTGCTTCCTCCTCTCTCTCTGCCTGTCTTTTTGCCTACTTGTGATTTCTGTCTGTCAAATAAAATCTTTAAAAAACAAAAACAAACAAAAAAACTGAATATCAAAGACTAGGGAGTAATTATATCTTTTTTTTAAATAATCATTCTCCAACAGATACAAACCTAGTGTGAAATACTTAGCACAGCTGAATTATAATACAGTTGGATTAATTCATCACTTGCTCTGAGTGAATTTAAATATAGATATTTTTAATATAGAGCACTAATTTGTGAATGCTAGGCATGCATTAAGTAATAGACCTTATAAAATTAACTATTTTGACAGATTGAGTAGTAATGCTTAACGTACAAAACTACTTCTAAACTACTCTTGATTTAGCAAGGGATCCCTTGCACATAAACTGAATTTTGAAAGAGGGTAAGACTTGTTCATAAATTAGAATATCAACTAGAAATAGGTAAGCTCCTTGAATGTCTAGGAAATACTGTTTGAATTTCAATAACTTATAGACAGCAAATGTTCAGTAAATATTTCTTGATTATCTAGAGATCTTTTAAAATAATAAAATAATAATTAAATATATGAAATTTGAAAATCTATGAAGTAATCACAGTATTGGAATTTATATCTAATACTATCTGACTCCAAAGTATGTATATGTTCTTTATACAATGCCATTTTTTAAATGATTTTTTTAAATAATTTAAGTTTTTAAATACTTTAAGATAATTGAATTACAAATGTTTTTTAAAAGATATGCTTATATTAATAAGGAGATCATGATCTCAAAATACTGATTGAGGTACATGACAAGTAAGTAAGCAGAAATTAGAAAACTTTAAACAGAGCTTCATCTTCCCTAAAAAGGTAGCAGAAACACTGCAAAAAATCAGAAACATGAGGTAAATGTGTGAGGGGTGGGGACAGGAACAGACAGAAACAAAGTAAATGTTGTGTTGGTAGGAAAATGGGGAGCAAAGAGTAAGCAAGAGAATGGGGAAGGACAGAGAGAAGGAAGAGGAGAAAGCAACCAGAGAGCAGCCAGAGGAGAAAGAGTGAAGACAAAGGAAAGAAGTAAGAAACGGAAGGAGGGAGAAACCCATCTACATCAGTATCTCATCTAGTCTATTGGGATTAACAACAAAAACATGGTATTTTCATCGTGCAAGATATATTCAAATGTAGAGCTATTTATTTGATTTACCTCAGCAAAACAAGAATATATACACAAGTAAAAGACCAAGAGAAAATATGTTGAGAAAAAGAAGACAGAGCTGCTAATAAAGCTTATATTTAGACAGGAAGAATTAAAAAAAAAAAACCCTCCAACTTTTATAATTAAAAAAAATTTAAATATGAAGACTGTTTACTCACATTTAAAGACTCATAACCATAAACTCTTATTTAAAATAAAAATAATGTTTCTCTTTCTATTTATTTCAAAAGGTTCTTATGAAAATGTTAGAGCAATATAGGTACATAAAATTAAATTGAAAGCAAAATAATGCCATAAAATAATCTTGTCTTTTAATGGCTTTTAAATACTACAGGTAAAAAGAGGACTAAAAGAGGTATCTAAACAAATATGACCTTATTTTTCTTATTCAGTATTCAGTAATTAAATAAGTAAATCTGATGCTGGAGAAAAAATTTTAAACATTCTTTGCATTCTACTACAAGTGCTATATAATTTCATTTTGCATGAACTACTCAAAAATATGTCATTTAAAAAAACAAAAAATAAAAAGACTTATTAAATAGTTTGACAATTAGTCTATTTTGGCATATTTTCACATTTTTAAAACGTGAATGGCCTAAGTGGAATCAATCTGCTACTCATTAAGACAATCCTCAAATGATAAGAAAAAAAATCATTAAAATAAATAATTTTTCATAACTTTTCCATACCTTTAGCTAAAGCTTCTTTGTATTTCTCTTTGGCAGAATTCATTTCTTTTATTAACTGTCTATAGCTGGATTTTAATTTCTCTAATTCTGTCTTTGTAACCTGTCAAAAAGAATAATAAAGAATAAATTTTATGGTCAAAAACTTAAATCCAAGAGTACTAACTGATATATATTTTATTGCTTACAGAACAGAGTTGCTCCTTAATATATATTATAGATAATATATTAAAAATTGGTTTAGAAATCAATAATAAATTCAACAGCATATGAAAAAAGAATAACATTTCTTAGAAAAGCAAGTCAAGAAATACTGCTGTCATCATATTAACTTTAAAGACCAATAGATTAAGATGCTGTATATAGAAATATTTTCTCTAATAAAAAAGCTAATTTAAATATTTATATTTATTATACAGAGTAACTTGGACTTGTTCTAATTTACCACTTCTAATATGAGTATTTTTTATTTCTTTGGAAAAACTAAGCAAATGAAAGTCCTTGATTCTATAGTCAAAAACCCACTTACATAGCATGTAAGGAAAAAATAAGGGTCTTAGATGGTATTTGAAAAATTTCTAATATACCTTTGAGAAAACTAAGATATCAGCAACATCAAAAACTTACAAAAAGGGCATAAGCAACTTGGAAGAATATTCCAGAGTCCACATTTTTTTTTTTTTAAGATTTATTTATTTATTTATTTGACAGAGAGAGATTACAAGCAGGCAGACAGGCAGGCAGAGAGAGAGAGAGGAGGAAGCAGACTCCCCAACGAGCACAGAGCCCAACACAGGACTCAATCCCAGGACACTGAGATCGTGACCCGAGCAGAAGGCAGCGGCTCAACCCACTGAGCTACCCAGGCACCCCCTCCAGAGTCCACTTTTAACGAACTCTGCATCACCATTGCTCTGGATGGAACAGAGGACAACAATATACAAAAAAAAAAAAAAAAAAAAATCACAAAAAAATATTGATAGCTATGATACAGATATAAATGAGTCTGAACCATTCCTTTAAGAAAAGGAAAACTCGGGGCGCCTAGGTGGTTCAGTGGGTTAAGCCTCTGCCTTCGGCTCAGGACCTGATCTCGCGGTCCTGGGATTGAGCCCTGCATCAGGCTCCGTGCACAGTGGGGAGCCTGCTTCCCCCCCTCTCTCTGCCTGCTTCTCTGCTTACTTGTGATGTCTCTCCGTCAAATAAATAAATAAAATCTTTAAAAAAGAAAAGAAAAAAAAAGTAAGAAAGAAAGAAAAAAGAAAAGGAAAACTCAAGGGGCACCTGGCTGGCTCAGTTGGTTGGGCAGCCAACTCCTGGTTTCAGCTCAGCTCATGAGCCCAGGGTCCTAGTTGCGAGCAAGCCCTGTGTCAGGCTCCACATTCTGCAGAGTCTGCTTGAGGATTCGCTCTCTTTCCCTTTGCCCTCCCTCTACTCATTCTCTCTCTTTCTCTCTCAAATAAATAAATCTTCAAAATAAAAGAAAACTCAATAATTAACTTTGTATACTGGACTTTATTTTTTAGAGAAGATTTAGTTTCACAATAAAATTGAACAGAAAATAACAGAAATTTCCCATATACCTTCTGTACGTACCAATGTACAGTCATCCCCTACTAGAGTGGTACATTTTTTACAACAGATGACCCTACAATGACACATCATTATCATCCAAAATTCAAATTAGGTTTCATGCCTGGTGTATATTCTATGGATTTTAACAAATATATAACAACATATATCTATAATTATAGTATCATATAAAGTAGTTTAACTGTCATAAAATCCTCTGGGCTGCACCTATTCATTCCTCTCTCCCCCTTAAATCCTGGAAACCACTGATCTTTTTACTGTCTCTATAGTTTGCCTTTTCCAGAATATCATATAGTTAGAATCATGTAGTATGTACCCTTTTCAGATTGGCTTCTTTCACTTAGTAATATGCATGTAAATTTCCTCCAGGTCTTTTCATGGCTTGATAGCTAATTTCTCTGAGTACTAAATAATATTACATATTCAATATTCTGTTGACAAGTCAGGGTCTTTTGCCTCTCATATAAACTTTAGGATCAGTTTGTCAATATTGGGATTGTGTTAAATCTAAAGAGCAGGCTGACATCTTGCTGATATAAACTGACATCTTGACAATATTGAGTCTTCTCATCAACCAACATGGAATACGTCTCCAATTATTTCTTCTATAATTTCTCTCCTTGGAATTCAGTTGTTCTCCTCCTATAGATCTTGTATATATGTTGCATATATGTATATAAGTATTTCATTCTTGGAGAAGCTAATGAAAATGATATTGTGTTTTTAATTGCATATTCCACTTGTTTATTGTTGATGTACAAGAGAAAGTGACTGACTTTTGTAAAGTAACATTTCATATGTAACTTTGTTACAATCACTTATAAATTACAAGTTTTTTTGTTGATTCACTTGGATTTTCTTCAGACAGTCATATCATCTGTCATTGCTCCCAGTCTATATACATTTCTTTTCTTGACTTACTGCATTAGCTAAGACTTCCAGTATGATGTTAACAAGCAACAGTAAGAGAAAACATCTTTGACTTGCTTCTGATCTTATTGAGAAAGTTTCAAGTTTCTTATCATTACTTATGATGCTAGCTGTAGGTTTTCTGTAGATATTCTTTATCAAGTTGAGGAAGGTTTCCTCTTTTCCTAGTTTTCTGAGAGTTTTTATCATGAATGTGTACTGGTTTTGTAATTTTTGTCAAGTGATTTTTCTACATTTATTTGCATGCTCATGTGATTTTTCTTTTTCTAATGTGTTCATGTGATGGACTTCATTAACCGATTTTCAAATGTTGTACCAGCCTTGCACACCTGAAATAAATCTCACTGATCATGATACACAATTATTTTTATACATTGTTGGATTTAATTTTCTAATAGTTTGTTAAGGATTTTTGCATCTATGTTCATGAGAGATACTGGTCTGTAGTTTTATCCTCTAATGTCTTTGTCTGGTTTGGAAATGGTGATCTCTTGGATTAGTTAGGAGTATCCCTCAGTTTCTTTTTCTGAAAGAATTCATAGAGAATTGGTATGATTATTTCCTTAAATATTTGAAAGAATTCACTATCTGAGCATGGTCCTTTTGGTTTTGAAAGGTTATTAATTATTGATTCAATAACTGCAATAGATATATACCTATCCAGATCAGCTATTTCTTCTTGTGTGAGCTTTTAGCAGACTGTGTCTTCCAGAGAATTGCCAAATTTCTTGTATGTAACCAAACTTGTGGGCATAGAGTTGTTTACAGTATTCCTTAATTACCCTTTTAATATGAACTATTGATGTCCCCTCTTTCAATCCTATTATTAGTAATTTGTGCCCATGTTGTTTTTATTACTTAACCTGGCTACAAACTTACTGATATTATTGATCTTTTCAAGAAATCAGCTTTTTGTTTTGTTGACTTTTCTATTGACTTTATGTTTTCACTTTCACTGATTTCCACCCTAATTTGTATTATGCCTTTTCTTCTGCTTATTTTGGATTCAATTTGCTCTTTCTATTTTTTTCTAATGCCCTAAAGTAGAAGTTTAGAGGATTGATTTTAGATCTTTTTTCTTTCCTAGCATATATTCAATACTATAAATTTCTATCGAAACACTGCTTTTGCAACCTACAAATTTCGGTACGTTTTATTTTCATCATTTAGTTCAAAATATGTTTTAATTTCTCTTGAGATTTCTTCTTAATCCATGTGCCTTTTAGAAGTATTTCATTTCATCTTTTCCAAAGAAGACATCTAGATGGCCAATAGATATATGAAAAGATGCTCAACATCACTCATTATCAGGGAAATGCAAACCAAAACTATAATGAGATATCACCTCCACCATCAAAATTGCTAAAATTAACACAGGAAACGACAGGTGCTGGCAAGGATGCAGAGAAGAGGAACCTTCTTACACTGCTGGTTGGAATGCAAATTGGTGAAGCTACTCTAAAAAACAGTAAGGAGGTTTCTCAAAAAGTTGAAAATAGGGCGCCTGGGTGGCTCAGTGGGTTAAGCCACTGCCTTCGGCTCAGGTCCTGATCTCAGGGTCCTGGGATCGAGTCCCGCATCGGGCTCTCTGCTCAGCGGGGAGCCTGCTTCTCCCTCTCTCTCTCTCTGTCTGCCTCTCCATCTACTTGTGATCTCTCTGTCAAATAAATAAATAAAAATCTTTTTAAAAAAAATTAAAATAAAATTTAAAAAAAAAAAGTTGAAAATAGAAGTACACTATGATACAGCTATCTTTCTATTACTGATTTCTAGTTTAATTCCACTGTGGTCTCAGAACAGACACTGAATGATTTCTCTTCTTCTAAATTTATTAAGGTATGATTTACAGTCAAGAATGTAGTGCATCTGTTCAATCTCCCATGTAAGCTTCAGAAGAATGTGTATTCTGCTGTTATTCCATGAAACAGTCTGTAGATGTTCACTGTATCTAACTGATTAATGGTATTATTAAGTTCATCTATGACCTTACTGATTTTCTGCCTGCTGGATCTGTTCATTTCTGATGAGGAGTGTTGAAGTCTCCAACTGTAACGGAGTATTCATCTTATTCTCCTTGCAATTCTATCAGTTCCTGCAGTTCCATCAGTATTTTGACATTATGTTGTTGGACACATACATCTTAGGGATTGTTACGTCTTGGAGATCTAACCCCTTTATCATTATGTAATCTTCCTTTTTATCCCCAAAAAGTTTCCTTGCTTTGAAGACTGCTCTAACATTAATATACTTTTTTTTAGGATTAGCATAGAATATCTTTCTCCATCCACTTATTATCAATCTACATCTTAATATTTAAAATGGGTTTCGTGTAGACAACATACATTTGGGTCTTGTTTCTAAATCCACTTTGACAGTCTCTGTCCTTTAATTGGCTCCTTTAGACCACTAACCATCAAAGAACTTACTTAAATACCTGGATTAATGGCAATCATATTTGTTAGTTTCCTATTTGGTACCCTTATTATTGTTCCTATTTTTGTCTTCCACCATTTTTTTCTGTGGTTTTGATGTTTTATACAATTCTATTCTCTCTCATTTCTAGTATGTCAATTATACTTTTTAAAAAAGATTTTATTTATTTGACACAGAGAGAGAGATCACTAGTAGGCAGAGCAGCAGCAGGCAGAGAGAGAGAGGGAAACAGGTTCCCTGCTGAGCAGAAAGCCCAATGTGGGGCTCGATCCCAGGACCCTGACATCATGACCCAGGCCAAAGGCAGAGGCTTAACCAATTGAGCACAGGCACCCCCAGTTATACTTCTTTTTTAACTTTTTTTTAGTAGGTTTCTTGGAGTTCGCAATATGTGTTTAAAACTAATGAAAACTCTTTTCAAAGAACCCTATAGCACTTCACAGGTAGTATGAGTACCTTACAATACAAAAATAATCCTAATACCTCCTTTCTATCCTGTATATCATTAATGTCTTTCATTTTACTTATATATAAGCAACATAAACTTATATACGTATGTATACAAATGTACACACCCAAGATATATGACCATACATAATTGAATATTATTGCTATTATTATTTTCAATAAACTATTACATGTTAGATCAAGAATGAGAAAAATAAGTTTTTATTTTATCTTCACATTCTTTCCCTAATGCTATTTCGTTCCTTATGTACATCTGAGTTTCTGAACTTTTTCATTTTCCTTCTCAATCCACTGGCTACAAGTTTCTTCAATTTTTGTTTAAGAAATGCTTTATTTCACTTTTGAAGGATAATTTTACAGGGTTTAGAATTCTAGGATTGTGGGGTTTTTTTCTCTCAACATCTAAATATTTCATTCCATTTCCTTCTTGCCTACTTACTTTTGAGAAGTCAGATGTAATTCCTATATTTGATCTTCTATAGGTAAAAGTGCTTTTTTATTCAGGCCTCTTTTCTTTTTTTTCCTTTGGTTATCTGTAGTTTGAAATTGATATGCCTTTGTGTAGTTTTTTGGCCATTTATTCTGCTTGGTGTTCTCTGAGCTTCCTGGATCAGCTCTTTGCTGTCTGACATTAACTTAGGGAAATTTGCAGTCATTATCATTTCAAAAATCTTTTCTGTTCCTTTCTCTCTTTCCTCTCTTTCAGGTATTCCCATTATACATATGCTATAGCTTTTTTAGTTAGCCCACAGTTCTTTGTTATTCTGTTCCATTTTTTTTTCAGTCCTTACTCTCTGCTTTTCAGTTGTGTAGACTTCAAATGATATAGTCTCAGCTTCAGAGATTCTTTGCTTAATTGTGTCCAATCTCTTATTAAGCTCATCAGTCATTCTTCATTTCTGTTACACCATCTTTGCTCTCTAGAGCATGAGAATATGCTAGAGAATGCTGGGATGCCTTTTTTTTCTGTCTTAGAATTTCCATCTTTGTGCTTACATTACCCATCTGTTCTTTCATGCTTTTTACTTTATCCATTAGAGCCCTTAGCATATTATACATAGTTGTTTTAAATTCCTAGTCTGATCATTCTAACACCTCTACTGTCTCTAGGTCTGATGCTTGTTCTGTGTCTTCCAGTTGTGTATTTTTGCCTTTTGCTATCCATTGTTACTTTTTCTTGATTGCTAGGCAGGATATACCAGGATGTACCAAGTAAAAGAAACTGATTAAATAGGCTTCTAAGAATAAGCTGTCAGAAAAGATGAAGCATTTTATACCCTATGGTTAGAGTATAACTCAGTCTTCTACTGAGTCTGTGCCTCTCTGACTATGTACTTCACATGTGCTACTCAGCTGACTAGCTCACGCCCCACTCAGAGTGAGTAGGAGTTGTGAATTTCCCTTCCCCCAGATTAGTCAGTTTAAGGGTAAACGGTTTCTCCTGAGAGCAGACTTTATTAAGGACAGAATGCTTTGGCATGTACCAAAATGGTTCCCTTTCCCCTCCCCACACTGGAGAATGAGATTTTTCTCCAATATTCATTGTGAGAACCTGGTAGAGGTCTGGGAAGTAAAAGTCACAACAGCATGAAGTCCTCTCAATAACTGGCTCCTCCTGGAGTTTTTAACTGTCAGATTGTCCACGCTGAGCATCCAGAATTCGTCAGTTACAGTTCAGGTTTTCCTGTACAGAGCACTGCTTCCCAAAGAGGTTTTCGCTTTGATAAATTGTGATTCTCTGTATTCACTTGTCTGTCTCTCCAATGTTAGGGGGAGCCGTTAGCTCTGTCACGTCATTTCTCTTAAGGATCAAGGAGAGATGTTGATTTTTCAATTTACTGAAATTTTAAATTTTTGTTAGGATGGAGTCACAACTTCCAAATTTCTTATAGGCCAGAGTGGAAACTGGAAGTTAAGACTGGAAGTCTCAACTTTTGAATTTGCTAAAGAACTAATTCATTGGGGCGCCTGGGTGGCTCAGTGGTTTGGGCTGCTGCCTTCGGCTCGGGTCATGATCTCAGGGTCCTGGGATCGAGCCCTGCATCGGGCTCTCTGCTCCGCAGGAAGCCTGCTTCTCTCTCTCTCTCTCTCTCTCTCTCTGCCTGCCTCTCTGCCTACTTGTGATCTCTGTCAAATAAATAAATAAAATCTTAAAAAAAAAAAAAAAAAAAAAGAACTAATTCATTGTTCTCCAAACTGGCTAATTAACTGCAAAAAGCAAGCATTTATCCTGCTTGTTGTTTATGAACTATACCTCATGGTAGCCAAACAGTTGATATAAGAAAAGTTTTTACTAAAAAATTAAAGCTAACAATCGCATTAGGAATGATAGAAGTAAAATACTGCCATTTTATAACACCTACTAAATAATGGATCTAAGCAGCAAACATCAATTGTTTCTAAACCTATTTGGTGAATGACTAAAGAGAAACTTTTTCAATAGGTTGATCAGGCTGGCAGCACTGGAACCTTTAGTGAAGTACCCAGTTTCTTCCACAAATAAATAGCATTTTTAAAATGCTATTTTAAATAACATTTAAAATAGGTACCTCAGGGGAGGTACCTACAGATTAAAAGAAAACTACTCAAAAACAATGTATGAGCCATGTTTGGGTCATGATTCAAATGAACCAACTGTAAAAAACATTTAAACAACAATCATTTGAGCACAGTCAGGATATTTAATAACCCAAAGGAATTACTGTTATTTTTAGGTGGGTTAATGATAATATGGTTAAGTTTTTGTTTTTGTTTTTAAGAGTATTCATTTCAGTAATACATGCTAAAATATTTATGGACAAAATGATACCTGCAATTTTCTTTAAAATGATCCAGTGTATTAGAAAAAGTATGTGAATATAGATTAAAAAAAAACTTGACTCTGTGAGTGGATCAGTCAATAGGAGTCTGTTTTACTATTCTCTCTTCTTTTGTACATTCGAAATTTTTATAATAAAAAAACACTGTAAGAAGTTATCCAGAAGGGACAAACTCGGGAAGAAAATTTTTAAAATTATCCTATCTTACTTTGTCTAGATTTTCTTTTTTATTATATGCAGAGTAAAAATAAAAATCATAAAACCTAGAAGAGCTATTTCAGTAAGTAAAAAATATAAATTCTAAGTGATAAGAAAGCACTGCATTATAGTTTAATTGGCAGCATTCTTTTTCTTTCAGAGAACATAAAGTAACAGAATATTTTATAATCAATTGTGTTTTATATTCAAAAAGAATAAAATAGTACTTATTAGAGACCCCAAAACCTATTTCTCATCATAAAATGATGAACAAACAATTTTTAAAGTCAAACAAAGTAAAATAATCTCGTGAATTTGAAAATCACATTAACAAAAGAATTCCAGAGTAGAAAGACTAACCTTGATCATCTCTGCCTCTATCTGCTGATGAACACCTACAAAACTTTTCTTCACCTGCTGTTTGTCTTTGATCATCATGGTGAGCCTGTGTAAGGGTCCAGAATTTAGGTCCTCTGCATGTGTCTTCATTATTCTACTAAGCTGTTCCGTCTGCTGAATCATAAGTAGCCAAGACTTTTGAAACAAATAAAGAAATAAAATTAGCACCTGTATTAAAGATTTCCATTTTACTGTGCTGTAAGTATTCAGGATATTTAGTTTTACACAAATTATTACATTAATATAAAATTCCAGGTTTCTGGCAATTGTGCAATAGCTATGAATGGTTCATATTTAATATCTTCAACTGCAAGTACAAATACTTCAAAATTTAGTAATCAGAGACAATGTAATATTCTATGAAAGATATTGGACTCTTTGAGAGTCCACATTTGCAATCATCATTTTACCACTCTTGTCTATTTGTCAACACATGATATATGCTTCTGCCACACCATACTACTGCCTCAGTAAGGTCACCATTCCCTAACAGTCAAATTCAACAGAAATTTAATCACCTTTATTCTTAGCATTTGATCTGATTCTGCTGACTCACTTCTTCCTGAAACTCTTCTTTTTCAGTTTGCATGGCTTCTCATGTTCCCACATACCAACTTGTCTTCTCCTCTTCCTAAAAATCCCTTCTCAATATTTGTACCTGCTTCTCTTTTGCTGCTTATGTCTTAAATACTGGTAATCCCTGTATTTCTATCTATTCTCGTATCTTAGTAAATACCATTAGCTCTCAAAGGTTTTTCCAGCACAACATATTTCATTAAAGCAGACACATGTAATGTCGGGTATGGGACAAGCGGGCATATGGATACTGCTAGAAGAACAAGTCATTTGTTATTAGATATTCTAGTTTCTAGATACTAAAATAAGTAACTGAGGAATACCTTCACTATAGGCCTTCAAAATTCTATTGAGAAACAATTCGAGATTTTCCATGGTCAGGTAAGATCCATGTTAAAGATTAAAAAATAGATAAGAAAAAAAAATAGATAAGATATGATGTCAGACATTTACTGAAGATAGGAATAATTTTCTATGCTATTACTTTTGCTCTGTGAATGAACAGAATTATTCTTCATTGTTAATGTTCCAAAAGGATCCTAAATTAAAATTGAATAAGCAGATGCAACTAGAGGGTATTATGTAGAGCGAAATAAATCAATCAGAGAAAGACAATTATCATATGATCTCTCTGATAAGAGGGATTTGAGAGGCAGGGCTGGGGACCATGAGGGATAGGGAAGGAAAAAACGAGCATTTATTTTTTATTTATTTATTTATATTTATATTTATTTTTATTTTTATTTATTTATTTATATTTTTAGTAATAAAAAATGAAATGGGATGGAAAGGGAGACAAACTATAAGAGACTTAATCTCAGGAAACAAACTGAGGGTTGCTGTGGGGAAGAGGGTTAGGGATTGTGTGGCTGGGTTATGGACACTGGGGAGGGTGTGTGCTATGGTGAGTGCTGTGAAATGTGTAAGCCTGATGATTCAGAAACCTGTACCCCAGGGCAAATAATACATTATATGTTAATTTTAAAAATCTGAATAAGCACCCAAATCAAAATAATAGCCAAAAAGAAGCAAATTCTTAATCACAGTCAGAACTCGCCAGGGTCTAACTTGATAATCTGTTTTTGATACACTTCAACATACCTTTTTTTAAAAGTTAACCTTTTTTAAAAGTTAACATTTGTTTAGGGACAAGGGCCATTGTAGTTGTGAAATGCTATTATAAACATGGAATAAAATGTGGCTTATGAATCATCATACTTACTTTGAAATTCAAAAATCTAACTAATAATATACTCCATATAGCACAAAGCAACTTAAAATTGATGTACCTCTACCATTAAAATATAAAATTTAGGGGCACCTGGATGGCTCAGTCACTAATATCTGCCTTTGGCTCCAGTTATGATCACGGGATCCTGGGATCCAGCCCACAGTCAGGCTCTCTGATCAGCTGGGAGCCTGCTTCTCCCTCCCTCTGTACCCCTCCACTCCATTTGTGTTCTCTTTAGCTCTCTCTCAAATGAATAAACAAAATCTTTAAATAATTAATTAATTAATTAAAAAATAAAATTTAACCAAGATGAAAACAGTGAAAAACAAACTATATAAACATGGATCAAAAACAAACTAAATGTCCTAATAACTCTTATACCTTTGTCTTTTTCATTTTATATTTATATTATACATATATATTTATATATCCCACTAAAAAACACAACATTGGGAAAACATTCTATAGCATATACAGAATGTTAAAGCTACCCCCCCCAAAAAAAAAAAAGAAAGAAAGAAAGAAAAGAAAAGGGAAAAAAGTGAGAGGAATCAGTGTTTCATTATCTATCTTCAAAAAATAAATATTCTCTAAGTTCTTTGTAGCAACAAATTTTTGAAATTCTGCGTTAGAGGCTTTGCAGCCTAGGAGAGAAGCCTTCTTGAAAGCTAACACTAAAGATGACACAACTAATACGGTCTTGGCTTCCTCCTCCCAGAAGGGCACATCTCATCCTGCCTAAAAGCCCTGTTTACTGTAGTCACTGTGGGAAGTCCAAGCCTTCCAAGGTATGTATCATGACCCTAATTATCAACCTTATATTGCCCTCAATATTTCCTAATCTGATCCAGGATACTCCCTCAAAGAATCCCATACCCTCAAAAAGTCCTGCTCTATTATTAGAAAACTACTTATACTTCTTATCAGGACTTTCCTTTTATATTCTAGCTTTAACAAAAACCTGGCTTTATCCCAATCCCAAAATACTAATACCACTAATTCTCTTCCTAAAAAGGTCTCTGCTCCTCTTAAGTTCAGGTCACACTTCCCCAACAATCCATCAGCAAGTCTTTCTGATTCTCCCTTCAAAGTCTACCACAAATCCACTCACTTCTTTACATCTCCACTGCCAACCATTCTGGAGGTTATCACTAACCCTGGCTTAAGCTATTAGAACACCTCCAAACTGGTGTCCATTCTTCTACTCATGCTCCTCTCCAACCCACTGCCTTTAAAGTAGAAAAAGAAAATATAATTCTCTAACATAAAATCCTACATTGCCTTTCCTTTTCATTTAAAGAAAAATCCAAATTTCTTTCAAAGACCTATTTGTCTCAGATCATCTATCCTCTGTCCATCCTTCAAGTTCATAGTTTTGCCATTCTCTACCCAGCTAAATAAATTCCAGAACCATTGTTTTTCCTTCAGTTTCCTGAACATTCACTCTTCCTGAAGGCTCATCTTGAACATTCACTCTTCCTGAAGGCTCATCTTCTCCCTCACACGGCAAGATCCCTCTCTTCCTTGAGGAAGCAGCAAAATCTCAGGCAGATCTAATCCTTGCTATTCTTGCTCAGCACTTAAAACAACTATTAAACTGTATGCATACTTGTTGGTTTTTTTCTGTCTCCCCAACTAGAATGGAAGCTCCATTAGGACAGCACCATGTCTCTTTCTGCACTAACTTAGGTATTTACTGTGATGCCTTAAACAATAGCTACTCAAGGGGCGCCTGGGTGGCTCAGTGGGTTAAGCCTCTGCCTTTGTCTCGAGTCATGATCTCAGGGTCCTGGGATCGAGCCCTGTGTCGGGCTCTCTGCTCAGCAGGGAGCCTGCTTCCCTCTCTCTCTGCCTGCTTCTCTGCCTACTTGTGATCCCTCTCTGTCAAATAAATAAATAAAATCTTAAAAAAAAAAAACAATAGCTACTCAATATTCTTTGAAAGAAGAAAGGAAGGGAGGGAGGGAGGCATAAATGTAAAATAAAACCATGAATTGAATATACGCCATATGCCATTAGAAGGCTTTTCATTGTTTAAAACTAGAATTAGATAGTGTAGTAGTAATCCCAATTATGACAGGGAAGGAAAATTAACAGGCCTATCTTCAACTGACAAAACAAGAAAGGGATAAGAGTAGACATAATGCAACGTGAAACCTGCCTAAAAGGAATGTGTGAGTGGGCAAAAAATGTGGGTGATATATAACTTGAATTAGATAGGTGGCTAGAATATTTGTTATAAAGAAGAGAGTAAAATATTAACAGCTGCTTGACAAACACAAAAGTAAAGATGTACTTCAGCATTTGCGATAAAACTAGCAGAGCATTTTGCAGATATGGCTCTTTGGTTATGGCACAGGAATGGTCAGTGCATAGATTAAATTATCTGTTGATCAGAAAAATTGGGGGAAGATTATTCTTTGTAGCGTAATAAAATCCTATAGGCCACTAGCAGGCATTCTAAGTGCTTTATTATACGAAATCCAGCTTAAGGATAATAATTCTGTTAATAATGTTCCCCATAAAGGGATATCACCAGTAGTCAGTCACTGATCCAGATAAGAATTATTAAAAAATGAAAATATCTGAAGTTTAACTTTGGAAAAAATTAATCATAGGCAAAGAACAAATAATACTAATCAAAACCAAAAAGATTCATGTTTCATTTCAAATTCCATCCACAAGCTGTTCAAAATATATACACTGTGACCTAACACTTCCAAATATAGAGCCTACTAAAATATGAAACACCGGCCTTGAATGTATCACTCTAAATTTAGTACAGATGCTTCCATGAAATTAAATCACAGCTCTCATGCATAACAGGAAACATTCATCACACTAAAAGCCAAAATAATATCTAAAGTAAAATAATATAGAGGCTCCTTCCTGGATGGCTCAGCGGAGCATGTGACTCTTGGATTTCAGGGTTGTGCGTTCAAGCCCCATGTGGGGTACACAGATTATTTAAATTTAAAACTTTTTTAAAAAAGTAAAATAATAATAGCACAAGATGAGTTACTTTGTTAATCATTACTTGATAGTGTGAGAAAATATAAAACAATAGCCAGTTAAAGATAATAGAAAATACTAGCAGCTTTTCCATAAAGAAAGTAAAAACTTGATAGTTTAGCTTACTTTGGGGAAATAAAGTCTAAGTTAATTTTTTAAATTAAATATTTGACTCCACAGAAAGAACTTTATTCCATTGAGGCATCCACTTAACTTTAAGATAAGAAGTTATCTTAATCTACAGTAGTAGACAGGTATGAAATTCGAAGTACAGATCCTACCAGTTATTAGTACTTGTATGTATTAGTATTATGTTTCAATAATGTATTTATATGTATTAGTAGTTTATAATTTACAAATTAACCATTCATCTTAGCAGATACACAGCAATGAGCTGAAGGAAACCAGAAATCATTGTCCATGATTCCTTTGTGATAGGAAGAATGCTAGAAAGAGGAGAGAAAAGAATAATTAAAGTAAGGCACTTCTTCCAGCCTTGACATAGTAACTGGAATCAAGTTCATCTTCCCACTAAAACAACAAGAAAACTGAGCATAATACACGAAACTGTTATTAGGTAACAGCACCACAGGCAGCAAAGAACTGGAATCCCAAAGAGAAGAAAAAGACCTGAAATTGCCTGTTTTCTGCCTGGAAGTCTTTCCGAAGGGACGTGCAAAGACAAAATCGGAGTGTAAGTTCAAAACATGCATAAACTTAAATGTCAGAGTGAAAAGTTGGACTTTATGCTAATTACAATGTCCAATTAGAGAATTTCAAGCAGGGGAGTGACACAGCCATTACAGGTGGTAAATTAAAAGGCCAAAGATAAAACTCTGGGCCTCACACTGTCTGTATGTTTCTTTCTTTTCTTTTAATAATAATGCAAAGCCTCACCTGATCTGAATTATCTTGAATTCTAAATAAATACTCTGATTTCATAAATGTTAATTATACATTACCAGAAGAAAAAATAAAATGCCATTAGGAAAATATTTTAAAATAAAATCAGTCAAGGTGGTGTAACAAGAAACAAATTTATGCTTCTACCTGAAGGAAAAAAAAGATGGACAAAATATAAGAAATAACAGTTTCCAAGATACTGAATATCAGGCAATGAAGGACATGATGTGATCACTGAAAGAAAGAAAACAAACAAGATGAGTCCTACAATTTCCCTGACTTAATGACTTGAGAGGCTGCAGCAAAAGGAGGAGAAACCAAAGGGGATGTGAGCAGAATCCCTGAGCTGAGAAGTCAGAGCTGAGAGTCTGAGAACAGGCAGCTAGCGTTCATGGCACAGACTAGAGGAGGATGGAGACACAGTGAGAAACCTGGAGATTCGCAGTGACCTTATTCTGATATTCAGTAGAGTGCCCATGAAGAAGCTACATGAACTGGAGGGGAAAAAATGGCTGAAAAGATAACAGGGAACAATAGTTCCGCTGTTTGTATATGATTAGGAATAGCGTCTGTTTCCACCAGCCACCCCAGAAAAACTCGTAATTCATGGGGCACTAGGTAGAGCCCTGTTAGTGGGGAATCATTGGCCCCAGAGTTGATGCTACTCTGACCCTACCTAACAAATCTTATAATCAAGATCCAAAGGATCAGGCTCTTTCCATGTAACTTAACTGCACTCCCTAACAAAACTCAATGAAACATATATATAAACTATCAAAAATGAAACTAAGAGAAAAAAAGAATGTAGAAATAAATAAATGGAACACCACTGAGCTGTAGAACACCTTTTAGACACCTAATATATGTGTGATTAGAAAACACCAAGGAGACAGAGGAGGGATAGGAAAAGTATTTGAAGAAATAATGCCTGAAAAGTTTCAAAACTCAATGAAAACCAAAAACCCACAGATTCAAGAAGCTCAGTGAATCTAAGCACAAGAAGCATGAAAAGAAAACTACACTATCAGTACTATATTTGAAGCAAATAGCTTAGGAACATTCAAATACTTCATAATGACAGTGTAATAATTTTCACAAAATAAGATGATTAAATATACAAACCCTGTCAATTTTATAATTCATTTGATGAGTTCCTGGATATCTTATTTTTTTCTTACAACATTTACAATTTCTTCCCCCATAAATCAAGCAGGAATACACTAGTCTCCTTCCCTGCATAGTATATGTTGTGGCATATAGCAGGGGGAATTTCAGCCTCTCTATTTAATTGGTCTTTCTAAAATGGAAGGGTTGAAACTTTTAAGCCCTTGTTATTTCAAGTAGTACAAATTCTTAGTTATCAAACACTAATGCAATAACCAAAACAAATACTCAATAAATACTAGGTAACAAAAAAAATTAAATAAATATTTTTAAGATAAAATAAAATCAAAATAATCAATTAATTGAAGTCAATAGTTGGGTTCCAAAGACTGGCACCATATATACTGAGCCACATTAGCTCACTCATCGCCCTTTCCAAAGACTGGCACCATATATACTGAGCCACATTAGCTCACTCATCGCCCAGTCTCAGAAAATAGCCATTTCCAGAAATCACATGGCTACCAAAATATTACTATTGCTATTACAAAGAGTAAATCTAGATATCTAAACACAGATCAGACCCAGAAGGAAACTACATTACCTTTTCTTTCCTGCTACTTTTTCTTCCAGCTTTTCTGGATTCAATGTCCCTCATTTGCTTTTGCTATTGGGCTTACAAAGCCACAATTCTTGTTCTTCTAAGGAAGAACAATACCCAGAAAGGGGACAGGCCAGAGTTATCTTTGCCCTTCTGAAGTATATCATATCACCTTGGCAATTTCTCCTACCAAAAGTTAGTTGCTGAGTTAAAAACCCCTGCAGTCTCCTCCAGTTCTCGCGATTTTTCACTACTTAGCTACTTCCCTCTATACTGTTATCCTCATAAGCAACTTGAGTTTTATAAATCATGTCCACAGAAGATTACTTTGTTGACCCAGTTCTAGCAGATTTTTGTTAATGATGGGCTAACCGATTTGGGTGTTTTAAAGAAAACAATAAATTACCCTAAGGCTTCTGGAGATGTTAACCTACTCCCCTCCAGCTTCAGTGAGATAAGCCTGTTTGTTCTCCACCATGTTGCATCCCATTCTCACCTCCATCCAAGTTCTAAGGCAGTTGCTGTATTATTCTCTACTTCCTATATCCCCCAAATCTCCTTGATTGCCTCTTTCAGCTTAACATTTCTTTAAAAGCAGACTTCCCTTTTCTGCCCAAATCCAACCAATCCTTCCAGTTACAGCTCAATCGAATTTTTTAAACCCCGCCTCCCATAAACCTCTGGGGAAAAAAGTTGAAACTCAGCATTTGCTCCCAGAAGTTATAAACCAGCCTATATACTTAGGACCCTCTCTTTTTCTAAAGCTCTCTCCAATAAATGATGTGTTCTTCTCTCACATACTGTGTAACACAGAACCAAGAGGAGGAGTTGATGGTCTCCATTCTTTCTCCCTTATCGTCATCCCTATTGAGTCTAACCCTGCTTGTCTAGATGATCCTCTGCTCCTTCTCTTTAATATCTGCTTCCTCTATGTGCACAGGCTTTCTCTTACATACCCCTCACATCAACAATCTGAGGCAATATCTTCATCTTATAAATGGTAAGAGAGAAATTAAATAATCTGCCAAGGTCATATAAGCCTATCTCTTAATGTGCTACCTATGATGCTAGAAGATACAGAAGTATGGGATCCTAAAGACATCTGCATCAAAAGATTATTTTCGAGGGGAGGAGTCAAGATGGCGGAGAAGTAGCAAGCTGAGACTGCTTCAGCTAGCCGGAGATCAGCTAGATAGCTTATCTAAAGATTGCAAACACCTGAAAATCCATCGGCAGATCGAAGAGAAGAAGAACAGCAATTCTGGAAACAGAAAAACAACCACTTTCTGAAAGGTAGGACCGGCGGAGAAGTGAATCCAAAGCGACGGGAAGATAGACCCCGGGGGGAGGGGCCGGCTCCCGGCAAGCGGCGGAGCAACCGCGCACAAAATCAGGACTTTTAAAAGTCTGTTCCGCTGAGGGACATCGCTCCAGAGGCTAAACCGGGGCGAAGCCCACGCGGGGTCAGCGTGGCCTCAGGTCCCGCAGGGTCACAGAAGGATCGGGGGTGTCTGAGTGTCGCAGAGCTTGCGGGTATTGGAACGGGAAAGCCGGCTACAGAGACAGAGCCGACAGTAAGCTCGCAGATCCGTGTTACCTTGAACCGGTCGCAGGCTCGGTGAGCTCGGAGCGCGGCCGGAGGTCAGGCAGACGGGAGTAACTGGGCGCTGTTCTCTGAGGGCGCACTGAGGAGTGGGGCCCTGGGCTCTCGGCTCCTCCGGGCCGGAGACCAGGAGGCCGCCATTTGTATTCCCGTCCTCTGGAACTCTACGGAAAGCGCTCAGGGAACAAAAGCTCCTGAAAGCAAACCCGAGCGGATTACTCACCCCGGCCCCGGGTAAGGGCGGTGTAATTCCGCCTGGGGCAAAGACACTTGAGAATCACTACAACAGGCCCCTCCCCCAGAAGATCAACAAGAAATCCAGCCGAGACCAAGTTCACCTACCAAGGAGTGCGGTTTCAATACCAAGGAGAGCAGCAGAATTCCAGAGGAGGAGAAAGCCAAGCACGGAACTCATGGCTTTTTTCCTGTGATTTTTTTTAGTCTTGCAGTTAATTTAATTTTTTCTTTTTCATTTTTTTTTTTTCTCGCCTTCGGGTAAAATTTTTTTTTTTTTTAACTGTTACCTTTTTCTTTTTTAACGATTTTTTACTAGTTTATCTAATATATATATATATATTTTTACATTTTTCTTAGGTGTTTTCTTTTTTTAAAAAAATTCTTTTCTTTTTTTTTTTTTTTTTTCTTTTTTCTTTCTTCCTTTTTGAACCTCTTTTTATCCCCTTTCTCCCCACTCACGATTTTGGATCTCTTCTAATTTGGCTAAAGCATATTTTCCTGGGGTTGTTGCCACCCTTTTAGTATTTTACTTGCCCCTTCATTTACTCTTATCTGGACAAAATGACAAGACGTAAAAATTCACCACAAAAAAAAGAACAAGAGGCAGTACCGAAGGCTAGGGACCTAATCAATACAGACATCGGTAATATGTCAGATCTAGAGTTCAGAATGACAATTCTCAAGGTTCTAGCCGGGCTCGAAAAAGGCATGGAAGATATTAGAGAAACCCTCTCGAGAGATATAAAAGCCCTTTCTGGAAAAATAAAAGAACTAAAATCTAACCAAGTTGAAATCAAAAAAGCTATTAATGAGGTGCAATCAAAAATGGAGGCTCTCACTGCTAGGATAAATGAGGCAGAAGAAAGAATTAGTGATATAGAAGACCAAATGACAGAGAATAAAGAAGCTGATCAAAAGAGGGACAAACAGCTACTGGACCACGAGGGGAGAATTCGAGAAATAAGTGACACCATAAGACGAAATAACATTAGAATAATTGGGATTCCAGAAGAAGAAGAAAGTGAGAGGGGAGCAGAAGGTATACTGGAGAGAATTATTGGGGAGAATTTCCCCAATATGGCAAAGGGAACAAGCATCAAAATTCAGGAGGTTCAGAGAATGCCCCTCAAAATAAATAAGAATAGGCCCACACCCCGTCACATAATAGTAAAATTTACAAGTCTCAATGACAAAGAGAAAATCCTGAAAGCAGCCCGGGAAAAGAAGTCTGTAACATACAATGGTAAAAATATTAGATTGGCAGCTGACTTATCCACAGAGACCTGGCAGGCCAGAAAGAGCTGGCATGATATTTTCAGAGCACTAAACGAGAAAAACATGCAGCCAAGAATACTATATCCAGCTAGGCTATCATTGAAAATAGAAGGAGAGATTAAAAGCTTCCAGGACAAACAACAACTGAAAGAATTTGCAAATACCAAACCAGCTCTACAGGAAATATTGAAAGGGGTCCTCTAAGCAAAGAGAGAGCCTACAAGTGGTAGATCAGAAAGGAACAGAGACCATATACAGTAACAGTCACCTTACAGGCAATACAATGGCACTAAATTCATATCTCTCAATAGTTACCCTGAATGTGAATGGGCTAAATGCCCCTGTCAAAAGACACAGGGTATCAGAATGGATAAAAAAACAAAACCCATCTATATGTTGCCTCCAAGAAACACATTTTAAGCCCGAAGACACCTCCAGATTTAAAGTGAGGGGGTGGAAAAGAATTTACCATGCTAATGGACATCAGAAGAAAGCAGGAGTGGCAATCCTTATATCAGATCAATTAGATTTTAAGCCAAAGACTGTAATAAGAGATGAGGAAGGACACTATATCATACTCAAAGGGTCTGTCCAACAAGAAGATTTAACAATTTTAAATATCTATGCCCCCAACGTGGGAGCAGCCAACTATATAAACCAATTAATAACAAAATCAAAGAAACACATAAACAACAATACAATAATAGTAGGGGACTTTAATATTCCCCTCACTGAAATGGACAGGTCATCCAAGCAAAAGATCAGCAAGGAAATAAAGGCCTTAAATGACACACTGGACCAGATGGACATCACAGATATATTCAGAATATTTCATCCCAAAGCAACAGAATACACATTCTTCTCTAGTGCACATGGAACATTCTCCAGAATAGATCACATCCTCGGTCCTAAATCAGGACTCAACCGGTATCAAAAGATTGGGATCATTCCCTGCATATTTTCAGACCACAATGCTCTAAAGCTAGAACTCAACCACAAAAGGAAGTTTGGAAAGAACCCAAATACATGGAGACTAAACAGTATCCTTCTAAAGAATGAATGGGTCAACCGGGAAATTAAAGAAGAATTGAAAAAAATCATGGAAACAAATGATAATGAAAATACAACGGTTCAAAATCTGTGGGACACAACAAAGGCAGTCCTGAGAGGAAAATATATAGCGGTACAAGCCTTTCTCAAGAAACAAGAAAGGTCTCAGGTACACAACCTAACCCTACACCTAAAGGAGCTGGAGAAAGAACAAGAAAGAAACCCTAAGCCCAGCAGGAGAAGAGAAATCATAAAGATCAGAGCAGAAGTCAATGAAATAGAAACCAAAAAAACAATAGAACAAATCAACGAAACTAGGAGCTGGTTCTTTGAAAGAATTAATAAAATTGATAAACCCCTGGCCCGACTTATCAAAAAGAAAAGAGAAAGGACCCAAATAAATAAAATCATGAATGAAAGAGGAGAGATCACAACTAACACCAAGGAAATACAAACTATTATAAGAACATACTATGAGCAACTCTACGGCAATAAATTTGACAATCTGGAAGAAATGGATGCATTCCTAGAAACATATAAACTACCACAACTGAACCATGAAGAAATAGAAAGCCTGAACAGACCCATAACCAGTAAGGAGATTGAAACAGTCATTAAAAATCTCCAAACAAACAAAAGCCCAGGGCCAGACGGCTTCCCGGGGGAATTCTACCAAACATTTAAAGAAGAACTAATTCCTATTCTCCTGAAACTGTTCCAAAAAATAGAAATGGAAGGAAAACTTCCAAACTCATTTTATGAGGCCAGCATCACCTTGATCCCAAAACCAGACAAGGATCCCACCAAAAAAGAGAGCTATAGACCGATATCCTTGATGAACACAGATGCGAAAATACTCAACAAAATACTAGCCAATCGGATTCAACAGTACATTAAAAAGATTATTCACCACGACCAAGTGGGATTTATTCCAGGGCTGCAAGGTTGGTTCAACATCCGCAAATCAGTCAATGTGATACAACACATCAATAAAAGTAAGAACAAGAACCATATGATACTCTCAATAGATGCTGAAAAAGCATTTGACAAAGTACAACATCCCTTCCTGATCAAAACTCTTCAAAGTGTAGGGATAGAGGGCACATACCTCAATATCATCAAAGCCATCTATGAAAAACCCACCGCAAATATCATTCTCAATGGAGAAAAACTGAAAGCTTTTCCGCTAAGGTCAGGAACACGGCAGGGATGTCCATTATCACCACTGCTATTCAACATCGTACTAGAGGTCCTAGCCTCAGCAATCAGACAACAAAAGGAAATTAAAGGCATCCAAATCGGCAAAGAAGAAGTCAAATTATCACTCTTCGCAGATGATATGATACTATATGTGGAAAACCCAAAAGACTCCACTCCAAAACTGCTAGAACTTATACAGGAATTCAGTAAAGTGTCAGGATATAAAATCAATGCACAGAAATCAGTTGCATTTCTCTACACCAACAGCAAGACAGAAGAAAGAGATATTAAGGAGTCAATCCCATTTACAATTGCATCCAAAACCATAAGATACCTAGGAATAAACCTAACCAAAGAGACACAGAATCTATACTCAGAAAACTATAAAGTACTCATGAAAGAAATTGAGGAAGACACAAAGAAATGGAAAAATGTTCCATGCTCCTGGATTGGAAGAATAAATATTGTGAAAATGTCTATGCTACCTAAAGCAATCTACACATTTAATGCAATTCCTATCAAAGTACCATCCATCTTTTTCAAAGAAATGGAACAAATAATTCTAAAATTTATATGGAACCAGAAAAGACCTCGAATAGCCAAAGGGATATTGAAAAAGAAAGCCAACGTTGGTGGCATCACAATTCCGGACTTCAAGCTCTATTACAAAGCTGTCATCCTCAAGACAGCATGGTACTGGCACAAAAACAGACACATAGATCAATGGAACAGAATAGAGAGCCCAGAAATAGACTCTCAACTCTATGGTCAACTAATCTTCGACAAAGCAGGAAAGAATGTCCAATGGAAAAAAGACAGCCTTTTCAATAAATGGTGCTGGGAAAATTGGACAGCCACATGCAGAAAAATGAAATTGGACCATTTCCTTACACCACACACAAAAATAGACTCAAAATGGATGAAGGACCTCAATGTACGAAAGGAATCCATCAAAATCCTTGAGGAGAACACGGGCAGCAACCTCTTCGACCTCTGCCGCAGCAACATCTTCCTAGGAACAACGCAAAAGGCAAGGGAAGCAAGGGAAAAAATGAACTACTGGGATTTCATCAAGATCAAAAGCTTTTGCACAGCAAAGGAAACAGTTAACAAAATCAAAAGACAACTGACAGAATGGGAGAAGATATTTGCAAACGACATATCAGATAAAGGACTAGTGTCCAGAATCTATAAAGAACTTAGCAAACTCAACACCCAAAGAACAAATAATCCAATCAAGAAATGGGCAGAAGACATGAACAGACATTTCTGCAAAGAAGACATCCAGATGGCGAACAGACACATGAAAAAGTGCTCCATATCACTCGGCATCAGGGAAATACAAATCAAAACCACAATGAGATATCACCTCACACCAGTCAGAATGGCTAAAATCAACAAGTCAGGAAATGACAGATGCTGGCGAGGATGCGGAGAAAGGGGAACCCTCCTACACTGTTGGTGGGAATGCAAGCTGGTGCAGCCACTCTGGAAAACAGCATGGAGGTTCCTCAAAATGTTGAAAATAGAACTGCCCTATGACCCAGCAATTGCACTATTGGGTATTTACCCTAAAGATACAAATGTAGTGATCCAAAGGGACACATGCACCCAAATGTTTATAGCAGCAATGTCCACAATAGCCAAACTATGGAAAGAACCTAGATGTCCATCAACAGATGAATGGATCAAGAAGATGTGGTATATATACACAATGGAATACTATGCAGCCATCAAAAGAAATGAAATCTTGCCATTTGCAACAACATGGATGGAACTAGAGCGTATCATGCTTAGCGAAATAAGTCAAGCAGAGAAAGACAACTATCATATGATCTCCCTGATATGAGGAAGTGGTGATGCAACATGGAGGCTTAAGTGGGTAGAAGAATAAATGAAACAAGATGGGATTGGGAGGGAGACAAACCATAAGTGACTCTTAATCTCACAAAACAAACTGAGGGTTGCCGGGGGGAGGGGGTTGGGGAGAAGGGGGTGGGATTATGGACATTGGGGAGGGTATGTGATTTGGTGAGTGCTGTGAAGTGTGTAAACCTGGTGATTCACAGACCTGGGGATAAAAATATATGTATATAAAAAATATATGTTTATAAAAAATAAAAAATTAAAAAAAAAAAAAGATTATTTTCAACTTTTCCTATACACCCAAAATACATGTATATCAAGAATAACTATTAAACTAAACTAATGAGAGTACTTTATAAACTGGTTACAAATTATACAGTAATCTTTAATTAATCCCTATTTAGTACGTTATCATTAAATTAGATTTTCCTGGGTGCCTGGGTGGCTCAGTGAGTTAAGCCTCTGCCTTCAGCTCAGGTCATAGTTTCAGGGACCTGGGATAGAGCCCTGTATCAGGCTCTCCGCTCAGCAAGGAGCCTGCTTCCCCTCTTTTGGCTGCCTGCTTCTCTGCCTCCTTGTGATCTCTCTGTCAAAAAAATAAATTAAAAAATAAATAAATAAATAAATAAATAAAATCTTTAAAAATAGATAAATAAATTAGTTTAGATTTTCCTTGTGGAAAATCTATCTACTCCTTTAGGCTACCTATTTTGTAGCATGAGTAATATCTAAAGTGAGTAAGTCCTTCTAGGCCAGGATTAGTGAGTCATTCTTGATATGAAAGTAAAAATAAAAGTGGCCAAGGGGCGCCTGGGTGGCTCAGTGGGTTAAGCCACTGCCCTCGGCTCAGGTCATGATCTCAGAGTCCTGGGATCGAGCCCCACATCGGGCTCTCTGCTCAGCAGGGAGCCTGCTTTCTCCTCTCTCTCTGCCTGCCTCTCTGCCTGCTTGTGATCTCTGTCTGTCAAATAAATAAATAAAATCTTAAAAAAAAAAAAAAGTGGCCTTGCACTATATTTTGGTTTCTAACTAGAATAATGACCTAGACTTCAAACTTCCCTAAGCAGAACAATTAAGAAATAAATCAGCATCTTCTTCTTTCTAACCAAAACCAGCACCACACTGCATAATTAGAAATAGTACCACTATATGCTGGTGAAAGAAAGAAAGAAAGAGCGAGCACCAGTTTAAGAGAAATATACGTATAATACACATTTCCCTAACCCAAGGAAACAAAATTACTGATTTGAGACTTTTAAGTTTAGAACATCTTTTAGAATCCTGAGTTGTAAACTGAATATTAATATTACATTATAAGTCCACAATAGCTAAACTATGGAAAGAACCTAGATGTCCATCAACAGATGAATGGATAAAGAAGATGTCGCATATATATACAATGGAATACTATGCAGCCATCAAAAGAAATGAAATCTTGCCATTTGTGATGACATGGATGGAATTAGCGAAATAAGTCAATTGGAGAAAGACAACTATCATATGATCTCCCTGATATAAGGAGATGCAATGTGGGGGGTTTGAGAGATAGGAAAAGAATAAATGAAACAAGATGGAATCAGGAGGGAGACAAACCATAAGAGACTCTTAATCTCACAAACAAACTGAGGATTGCTGGGGGGAGCGGGGGAGGGAGAAGGTGGTGAGGTTATGGACATTGGGGAGGGTACGTGCTATGGTGAGTGCTGTGAAGTGTGTAAACCTGGTGATTCAAAGACCTGTACCCCTGGGGCTAATAATACATTATATGTTAATTTAAAAAATAATATTATATTATAAAATACTGTTTCTACCTGAAATGTATTTTTCAAAAGATTTTCCACATCCCTAAATGTGAGTTTATGTTGTTGTTTTATGACCAAAAGTAATTCCTAGAAATAAATGCATCTCTTATTTCAGAGTGAAAAAGGAATAATGATTTCATTTATAGAACTTTTATGCTCCCCTATCATTCCACCCCCTAAAAAAAAGAGACCATACACTGCACTGCATACACTACAGAGCATCACAGATTTCCAAAATAATTAAACATGAATCCTAAAATGCCTATTTCAATCTTAGGAAACCAACAGAAGTAAATAGTACAAGTTATTGGATGAATACCCAATATTAAAAAAAAGTAAACACTACACTCAAATTCTGGAAAATGAAAACTATATACAGGGAAAAAATTATATCTTTTAGAAAAGCAAATCATGCTTCCACCTCTGAACTAGCAGATGTGTGGTGAGATAAATCAGTATTCCATAAACAGGTAGTAATTTAAAGTTCTGAGTTCATATATCAAAAAGTATTTATCCTGGACAATGAGTCAAAGAACACACAACTACTGCAGCTATAATTATAGTAACGCACTGAAAATAATCAACAAAATTACTCAAACCTGAAAAATACCTAAATAATAGTTGTTAGAAATAGGTTTTCTCTGTACAGACTGTATCTTCCAACTACTTGCTTTCTTTCCTGCTTGAATATTTTTTAAATACAACAACAAAATTCCAAGAAGAATGTATAGTTTCTGTGTCACACAATAATTCAAAATAAATCGTTCTCTGAAACAACAGTTTTTATTCAGAGTTTGAATTCATAAGAATGTTTTTGGAATTCCTGAGTCTTTATGAGACACAGAAATCTAGAAGACAAGTCATTAAACTTCCCTAAAACTGAGGATTTCAAAGACTGAATTTCAAGTGCAAAGTACTACCTATTCAAAAGAGTCTGTCCTTGAGTTTCCTTCAAAGCTTCCTGATTTACCCAGGCTAGTGGTTCCCAATTCTGCCTGCAATAAGAATCACCTGGCAGCCTTTTTAAAATACCAAGTCTTGAATCCCATGACCAGTGATTCTGACCCAATAGGTTTCTGAATGGGGTGCTGGCATCAGTATTTTAAAGCTCTAATGTACAAAAACATTTGTGTCCTTAATAATCAGTGTTATGCAAAATCACACTGAAAATCACAGAGCTTATTTTTTTTTTTAAGTGTTAGATTACAACAGTCAAAAAATTTATCAGGGACACATTTTTTTAAAAAGACAGAAACTAAGAAAATCTTTGCAGGGTTTTACATAGATGAAGTGGTTAAGAACACCTAAGTACTAAAAAAGACATGGCACTTTATCTCGAAAAGACCTGAGGTTCGCTTATCAAAAGTAAGCGTCAGAAGGGTTGCAACTTCTGAGTTTTTGTAAAATAGTAGAAAGAGTTATCTAAATTTAGACACAAAGTTGCAAGACTACAGGATGGGTGTGGCTCATAACCCAACAGATGAACAGAGGTAGCCAATAAATGATGAAAGAGTGCACCTGTGTAAGTTTTATGCATTCCTAAGCAGCTCAATTCATCTAGGTAGTCTTTGGCATTCACCTAGCACTTCTTCCAGATTTGTGCATGAACAAATACAAAATCAGATTATGTTCAAATTGTTCCCCAATATATCATTGCATTGGAACAAATTCATGTTTTTAAAGCAGGCTTTATAGCAGAATTGACTCCACAGTCAGACTTAAGAATTACTGTCTTAAAATACATACAGCTGAAAATCTAGTTATACAGATTTCTAGTTACAATATATACTTATTATGTGACTACTAAATAATGAAGCTGGTTCATCAAAAAGAAGTTTCTATTACGTTTAATTCCCATGTAGTATATGGAATATAGCCAATATTCAGTCTACTTTGTATTCAAAAGGTAAACCAATATTTCTCTTCCATAAGTTGTGCTGAGAATTATCTGTACCACTACACTATTTCAGAAGAGAGCTGACTGTATTCTGACAGATGTAATTGTATATTTACTCATTTTTGTTCAGCTTTATTGAGATACTAATAACAAAACATATGCAAGTTTAAAGTGTACAACATAATGATTTGATACATGTATATATTGCAAAGTGATTATTACAGTAAAGTCAGTTAATACCTCCACCCCCTCACATGATTGTCCTTTTTTCTTGTGGTGATACACATTTAAGATCTACTCCCTTAACAACTTTCAAGTATATAATACTGTACTGTTAAATATAGTCACATGCTGTACATTACATCCCCAGAGATTATTCATCTTATAGCTGGAAGTTTGTCCCTGCTGATCAACATCTCCTCATTTCTCTCCTGCCTCCACCACCTCCCAGTTTCTGACAATCACCATTCCAATCTCTATTTCTATGAGTTGACTTATTTATCATAATGAACTCAAGTCCACCCTGTTGTCGCAAAAGAAAGGATTTTCTTCTTTTCATGACTGAATAATATTCCACTATGTAAAAAAAAAAAAATATATTCCACTATGTATATAAACCACATTTTCTTTATCCATTCAACCACTGATGGAGGTTTAGATTATTTTCATATCTTGACTATTATAAATAATACTGCAATGAACACAACAGTGAAAGTATCTCTTCACAATAATGATTTCATTTCCTTCTTATCTATATCCAGAAGTGGAATTGCTGGATCATATGGTAGTTCTATTTTTAATTATTGGAGGTATCTCCATACTGTTTTTCAAAGTAGCTTTACCAATGTTCATTTTCAGCAATGGTATACAAGAACTCTCTCTTCTCCACAGCTTTGTCAACACTTGTTATCTTTCTCTCTTTGATAATAGCCATTCTAATAGTTATGAGGTAACATCTCATTGTGGTTTTGACTTGCATTCCCTTGATGATTAGTGATACTATTTTATCATGAGTCTGTTGGCTATTTGTTATGTGTTCCTTGAAAAACTGTACTAAGATTCTCTACCATTTCGGTGGGGGGGGGTCTGTTTTTGTTTTTGTTTGCTATTGAGTTGTAGGAGTTCCCAATATTTTGAATATTAGCTCCTTGTCAGATAGATATTTGGCAAATATTTTCTCCCATTCCTAAGATTATCTATTCATTTTGCTGAATGCTTCCTGCTGTGCAGAATCTTTATTTTTGCTTTTGCTGCCTGCACTTTTGGAGAGAGGTTCAATTTCATTCTCTTGTATGAATATCCAGTTTCCCAACACTATTTATTAAAGAGACTATTACTCTTGGCTCTCTTGTCAAATATTAGTTGACTATATACAGCATGGACTTATTTCCAAGCTCTCAATTCTGTTTTATTGGTCTACATGTCTGTTTTTATGCTA
Source organism: Mustela lutreola (assembly GCF_030435805.1). NCBI lineage: Eukaryota > Metazoa > Chordata > Mammalia > Carnivora > Mustelidae > Mustela > Mustela lutreola. The sequence goes on along the minus strand of NC_081294.1, from coordinate 132,106,472 downwards.
TATCATACTGTTCTGATTGTTAAATGTTTATAATAAGTTTGAAATCATTAATTTGATACATTCAGCTTGATTCTTATTCAAGATAACTTTGGCTACTCAGGGCCTTTGTGGTTCCATTCAAATTTAGGATTCTTTTCTCTATTTGTGTGGGAAATCCCATTGGAATTTTGATAGGGACCGCATTGATTCTATAGATGGCTTTGGAGAATAAGAACATTTTAACAATATTAATTCTTCCAATCCATTACCACAGAATATCTTTCCATTTATTTGTGTCTTCTTCAATTTCTTTTACCAATGTCTTATAACTTTTCAGTGTATAGATCTTTCACCTCCTTGGTGAAATTATTCCTAAGAATTTTTTTGATGCTATTATAAATTGGAATGTTGCTTTTATTTCTTTTTCAGATAGTTCATTATTAGTATATAAAAACAACTGTTTTCTGTATCCTATAACTTTACTGAATTTATTAGTCCTAACAGTTTTTTGGTGGAGTCTTTAGGGATGTCAATATATAAGACTGTATCATATGCAAATGGAGACAATTTTACTTCTTCTTTTGCCATCATAATATCTTTTATTTCTGACAGGTGTAATTTTAAATGAATAAAAAAATACAAAGAAAATTCACCTTACAACTTCTCAAAATAAAATAGCTGTTAAACATATGAAAAGATGTTTATTTTCACTCATAATTAGAGAAGTATAAATTAAAACTGTACTAGAAATCATTTTTTACATACCAGACTAACAAAATTTCAAAAGTCTGACAACATACTCTGTTGCCCAGATTAAGTAGAAATGGCACTCTTAGATATAGTGGGTATACAAAACTGTACAAGGTCTATAAAATAAATTCATAATTACAATGGCAATACCTAACAAAACGACATACACATTTATACTTTGACCTAGAAATCTCATTTCCAGGAATTTACCCTGAAGATAGTCATAATATTCAAAAATACATCCGTAACAAAGTTATTTGTTCCATCATTATTTGTGATTGCAAAATACCATGAGACACAAAATTTCATACACAGTAATTTGGTTGAATATCTAAATATTATCTCTGATAGAAGGAACCAGGATTCCTAGGAGAAAGGGTTTATTTCAGAACTGGGAAAGGAACATTCAATATGAGCCTGGGATATCTTAATATGCCAGGAAGCAAAGAAGTGTTCAAAAAATGATAGGGAAACAGTCTAGGTAATTGAAAGCAAAGATTGCTACCAAAGCTTCTATCTCCCAATATTTCACCAAAAGCAATACAAACAACAAAAAGGGAAAAATAAAAGCACACAAAAACCATGCCCTCAGGATTAAAGACAGAATGTACATACTTCAAAATAACTTTCAGTTAAAAAAGAAAAAGGAAGAAGAAGAAGAAGAAAGAAAGAATTGACCAAAGCACAAAGTATGATTTCTTACATTCATGTTCTAGATTAATGGAACCTAAGAGACAAAACAACTAAACGAAATGAATGATTCTGGATTAGATCTTGAATCAGGGAAAAAAAGAAAAAATGCCCCAAAAAAGCTCATTATTGGGACAAATGACAAAAGTCGAGTATGGAACATATTTTTGATAATAGCATGGTAATAATGCTAAATTTCCCAAATTTGATTGTACTGCAGGTATGTTCTTAAAAAATACTTAAATAAACATTTAAGAATGAAAGGACATGATGTCTTCAACTAACTCACAAATTGTTCAGGGGAAAAAAAGTAATATATAATTATATTGAGAGAGAAAACAAACTGTAGAGTATATAAAACAAAATGTTAACAAGGAATAGAGTAGAGGGTACAGGGATATCTTTGTTTTACTCTTGAAACTCAGCTGTACGCTTTTTTTAATTTTTTTTTTTTAAATTTGTCAGAGAGAGGGAGGGAGAGAGCGAGCACAAGCAGACAGAATGGCAGGCAGAGGCAGAGGGAGAAGCAGGCTCCCCACCAAGCAAGGAGCCCAATGTGGGACTCAATCCCAGGGCACAGGGATTATGACCTGAGCCGAAGAATAAAGAGATAAAAGCCACTAGCTGCAAGACTTCTGATTCCACTCACAATAGTGAAACAGGCATTTCTTTACCCAGCTGCATAAAGCTACCAAAAAGTGACAAAATATATGAAACAACAGCATACAAGCCACTGGACATCAGGCAATGAAGGACAGTAAACCCTGAGAGAGACTACAGATCAACAAACTGAGTGCTAAGGTTATCTCAGCTCACTGAATGGAGAAAAAAATCCGAAGAGGAAGAGCCATACAAAATTCAGTAATACCTGCAAGTTAAAGAGACTGAGTTCAAAGCACAGAGCACCAAGATAGTAACGCTGCCCTCTCTCCAGGGACAAAATTCTTGTTCTGGAGAAGGGACAAGAACAGAGTAGTTCAGAGGAGAGAGCAGCACTAAAACTCAGAAGATCTGCAAGATTCCCCTTGATTGTTCAGCTAAGTACGGATCAGCCCAAGGGTGTGAGGAAATTACCCTATACAAAGGGAATAACCCACTCAAAGTAATTATAAGGGAACACAGTCTACAGCTCACACAAGACCATGGAACTGTGCCAGGTCCCAATAACCACAATGTAAAACCTCATATCAGGAGCATCATTTAAGTACTGAGAATGATGCTGCCTCAGTAGAGGAGATAAACTCACCCTAGACTACAAGTACTTAACAAATGTAAAAGTAAGAGCCAGGGATGCCTGGGTGGCTCAGTCAGTTAAAAGTAAAAGCCAAAAAGATCAAACTGTCTCCAAGTAACTAACTGTCACCAATCCCAAAACTAAGCTCAAGAATATTTTTTAAACTATGAAAATATTCAGAACCTAAAAAAGTAAAATCCACAATGCCTGGCATCAAATCAGAGATTACCAAGCATAAAGATGCAGAGGAAAAATGAGGAGAAAAAAAATCATTCAATCAAAATTGACCTAGAAGTAAGAAAGATTATAAAATCCAAGAAGAATAAAACAGTTACTTTAACTACATTGTAAGACATTCAAGGAAAGAATATTAAGTAGACACATGGAAGATACAAAAAAAGATTCAAATTGAACTATTAAAAATAATTCATTTATTTATGACTTGTTCATTTTCCACACAGAAATGACTTAGCTACTCAGTTTCTCATTCCTTCTCTCCAATTCTCTACCCTAAAGCACAGGTGTGGGGCAGAAGGAAGAGCTGGGTTTGGACAGGTATGAGAAGATAAAGGAATAAGAACAAGCAGGCATATTTGTAAAAGATTTATTTCTTTATGAGAAAGAGAGAGAGTACACACACACCCATGAGGAGGGGGAGAGGGTGAGAATCTTCAAGCAGACTCCCTGTTGATTGGAGAACCTAACACAGGGTGGATCTCACAACCCCTGAGATCATGACCTGAGCCGAAACCAAGAGTCAGTCGCTTAACCAAGTAAACCACCCAGGTGTCCCACAAAGACATATTTAAATTTAAATTATGGCAAGAGAGTAAGTAGTATTGCCAAGGGAAGAAGAGGAAGGAGGGATGAAGTGACATTGCTGGAAAAAGAGAGGTCAGGGAGAGAGTGAGAATTAAATTCATTGATAGGGTTATGAAAGGGTACCAGAAGCATGTTCTTCTCACGAGAAGAACAGACTAAATAAAATTAATGACAGATTAGACATTACATAAAATAAGATTAATGAAATGGAAGACACAACAATAGAAAGTGACCACAATGAAACACAGAGAAGACAGTAAAATAGAGCATCAGTAAAATGTAGTTTAACTTCAGTCAATATGTATATAATTAGAGTCCCCAAAGGAGAGAAAAGAGGAAGGACTAAAATATTTTTTGAAAAAATAATGGCTGATATTTTTTTAAAGTTGTTGAGAATATCTATATGTCCACAGATAAAAGACAGTCAACAAACCCCCAGCACAAGAAAGATAAAGAAAATTACACAGAGGCATAAAACAGATTGTTTTAAATCAGTGATAAAGAAAAAAATCTTAAGCAAGCCAGAGGATAAAACATTAGGCACAATTATTTTATCAGAAACAATGTAGATAACAATAAAGCATCTTTGAAATATTAAAAGAAAAAAGCACCAAACTAGAAATTTGTATATAGCAAAAATACTTTTCAAAAACAAACACAGCCTAAAGACATTTTCACATTTACAAAACCAGAAAAAATAAATTACCAGCAGACTTCTAATATAAGAAATGTTAAGGGAAGTCCAAGCAGAAAAAAAAAAAATAATGCCAGATAGAAACCTGGATCTACAAAGAAATGAAGAGTACTGTGAGTTGTAGCTCAATGGGTAAATATAAAGACTTACGTTATTATTATTTAAATTATTCAAAAGATAATCAACAATTCACAGCAATATGATAATATATTGTGGGATTTATAACACAAGTAGAATTAAAAAGCATAACAATAATAGCATAAGGTATAGGCAGGTGAAATGAAAGTATACCATACAAGTATATTACCACAGATGATATACATATGACTATATATATGTATATGACTAAAATATAATTGTATAGTAAGTTAAAGATGTATCCTAAAGCAACCACTAAAATAACACAATAAACAATTACATTACATACCATTACAAGTATATTATCACAGATGATATACATATGACTATATATATATGTATATGACTATATATATATGACTATATATGACTAAAATATAATTGTATAGTAAGTTAAAGATGTATCCTAAAGCAACCACTAAAATAACACAATAAACAATTATAGCTGATAACCCAGCAATGTAGGTAAAAACAGAATCATAAAAAACCCCAATGCAAAATAAGAGAAAAAAGGAAAATAAAAACACAGAAAAAGCAGATTGAACAAAAAGAAAACAAACAACAAACTGATAGATTAAAACCTGACCATATAAAAAATCACATTAAATGGAAACAGTCTAAACACACCAATTAAATGGCAGTGATGTCATATTAGGAAACAAAGCAAGACCCAACCACATACTACCTACAAGAAACCCACTTTAAATATAACAACCGAATAGGATGAAAAACACATAATATGTTAACATTAACCAAAAGAAAACTGAAGTGGTCCTACTAATATCAGAGTAGATTTCATAGTAAATAATTGTATAAGGGATAAAGAAAGTAATGTCATAAATGAAAAATGAGTCAATTCATAAGAATTTTAAAATCTTCAAAAATCAGTCACCTAATACACAAGTTAATTAATTTGTCAAAAAAAAACCATAACAATTCTAAGCATTTATGTACCTAATAACAGAAATTCACAATACATGAAGTAAAAACTGATGAAACTGCAAAGAGAAATAGACAAATTCACAATTATAATCAGAGATTTCAATACTCATCTTTCAATAATTGAGAGAATAGGAAGACAAAAATAAGTAAAGAAATAAAAGACTTGAACACCACTATCAACCATCTTAACCTGTCACTTATAGAACACTTCACCCAACAACAACAGGAATCAAGTATACATGAAACAGTTACAAACCATATTTTGGGCCATGAAACAAGTATTCATAAATTTAACAGTACAAAATAGGCTCTTGTAAAACAATGGAACTAAGTTCATAATCAACAGCAGAAATGTCTCTGGGGAAAAAAAATGCCCCAAATATTTGGAAATTAAGTATGAGACTTTGAAAGAATACATGGGTCAAAAAAGAAATTTTTAAAAAAAGTTAAAACATATCCTGAGCTGAAAGAAAATGAAAATATATAGCATATAAAAAGTTCTAGGATTCAGCTAAAACCATACTCAGAGAAAATTAAGAAAACTATAATCTTATATTACAAAAGAAGATAGATCTTAAATCAATAATCTGTTTTTACTTATTAAATCAGGGGAAATAAAACCCCAATTAAGGGAGAAAAAATCAATAGATTTCAGAGGAGAAATCAATGCGACAGAAAATAGAAAGTCAATGAAATCGAAGGGTAATTCTCAGATAATATCAGTAAAGTTGATAAACCTCTAGTGTGTCTAATGAGGAAAAAAAGACAGATGACAAAAACTGCCAGTATCAGGAATGAAAAATGTATTCAAAGGACAATAAAGCAAAATAATAAACAACAAAAAATTTGATATCTTAGACAAAAGTGATCAAATTCCTTGAAAAGCACAACATACCAAAGTTCACTCAGGAAGAAAAAGACTACCTTAAGAGCCCACTATATTATACATTAAATGTATAATTAAAAATCTTCTCCTGAAGTAAACTTTAGGCCCTGATGATTTCATTGGTGAATTCTATCAAACATCTAAGTAAGAAACAAAATGAATTCTACACAAATATTGCCAGAAAACTAAAGAGAAAATACTTTCCAACTGTCCTATGAGGCCAGCATCACCCTGATACCAAAACAGGGTTTTGCTACAACATTACAAGAAAAGACACCTGCAGACCAATATACCTCAGTAAAACTAAGAAAAGAATTTTTAAAAAAAATTTTTTAGCAGACTGAATCCAAAGATTTTTTTTTTAAATGGGCAATATATAAAACTAAGTGGAGTTTAATCCAGGAATACAAGATTGTTTTAACATCTGAAACATCTAAAAATCAATGAACACATTTTAATATATTATGAAACTGAAAAGAAAAAACAATACAATCATCTAAGCAGAAAAAGATAAACCACTTGACAAAACCCAACATCAGTGCATGAAAAAAACTCTCAGCTAAGTAAGAATAGAAGCTTCCACAAGTTTATAAAAGATATCTACAAAAAACTTACAGCTAACAGCATACTTAATGGTGAAAGACTAAATGTGTTTCCCCTAAGATTAGCAACAAGACATGGATATCTATTTTCTATACGTCCATCCAGGGTTTGTGCTAGAGGTTCTAACCAGTACATAAATGAAAGAAAAGCAAATAAAAGACATCCAAATGGAAAAGAAAAGGGAATTGTCTTTGTTCGCAGAAGAGAAAATCACCCGTGTAGAAAATCCAAGGGAATCTACAAAAAAGCTACAAATAAGCGAGTTTCACAAAGTTTAGTTTACAAGATTAGTATACATAATAAAAATGAATAGTGAGAAACTAAAATTTTTAAAAAATACTATTTAGGGGCACCTGGGTGACTCAGTGGGTTAAGCCTCTGCCTTTGGCTCAGGTCATGATCTCAGGGTCCTGGGACTGAGCCTGGCATCAGGCTTTCTGGTCAGCAGGAAGCCTGCTTCCCCCTCTCTCTCTGCCTGCCTCTCCGCCTAAGTTGTGATCTCTCTCTGTCAAATAAATAAATAAAACCTTTAAAAAAAAAATACTATTCAGAAGAGTATCAAAAAAAACATAATGTACATAAATCTGAAAGACCTATATACTGAAAACTTGTAAGACTATTCAGAAAAATTAAAGAAAATACATAGCATGTTTACAGACTGGAAGACCCAATACTGTTGATATACATTTTCCTGAAATTTATCTATATAGTCAATACATTCCAATCACAATCCAGTAGCTTTTTTAAAATAGGAATTAACAAGCTAATTCTAAAATTCATATCAGGGTGCCTGGATGGCTCAGTCGGTTAAGTGTCTGCCTTCTGCTCAGGTCATGATCCCAGGGTCCTGGGATCAAGTCACAAATGGGGCTCCTTGATCCTCGGGGAATCTGCTTCTCTCTCGGCCTCTCCTCTCTCTCTCTCCCGCTGCCTTCTCCCTCTGCTGCTCTCTCTCTCCCATGAATAAATAAAATATTTTTTAAATAAATGAATATATAAAATTCATATGGAAGTGCAAAGGATCTAAAATAGCCAAAATCATTTTGAAAGAAAAAAAAAAACAGAAAAATTACACTACTGACTTTGTGCTTACTATAAAACAATAAAAATAAGAAGTTATCAGTGTCAGGGTAGACAAAAACACAAATGAACATTATAAAGTATGTAGAGATAGGCTTACAAATTATAGTCAACTGATTTTCAACAAAGAGGCAAAGAAGAAAGTTTAATCTTTCCAACAAATGCTGCTAGAATAAATGGATATCTGTTTGCAAAAACAAACTTTAATCATACCTTGCCCCTTATACAAAAATTAACTAAAAATGAATCATAAGCCTAAATGTAAAACAGAACTATAATCAAGAAATGGGCAGAGGACATGAACAGACATTTCTGCAAAGAAGACATCCAGATGGCCAACAGACACATGAAAAAGTGCTCCATATCACTCGGCATCAGGGAAATACAAATCAAAACCACAATGCGATATCACCTCACACCAGTCAGAATGGCTAAAATCAACAAGTCAGGAAATGACAGATGCTGGCGAGGATGCGGAGAAAGGGGAACCCTCCTACACTGTTGGTGGGAATGCAAGCTGGTGCAGCCACTCTGGAAAACAGCATGGAGGTTCCTCAAAATGTTGAAAATAGAACTGCCCTATGACCCAGCAATTGCACTATTGGGTATTTACCCTAAAGATACAAATGTAGTGATCCAAAGGGGCACATGCACCCGAATGTTTATAGCAGCAATGTCCACAATAGCCAAACTATGGAAAGAACCTAGATGTCCATCAACAGATGAATGGATCAAGAAGATGTGGTATATATACACAATGGAATACTATGCAGCCATCAAAAGAAATGAAATCTTGCCATTCGCAACAACATGGATGGAACTAGAGCATATCATGCTTAGCGAAATAAGTCAAGCAGAGAAAGACAACTATCATATGATCTCCCTGATATGAGGAAGTGGTGATACAACATGGAGGCTTAAGTGGGTAGAAGAAGAATAAATGAAACAAGATGGGATTGGGAGGGAGACAAACCATAAGTGACTCTTAATCTCACAAAACAAACTGAGGGTTGCCGGGGGGAGGGGGTTTGGGAGAAGGGGGTGGGATTATGGACATTGGGGAGGGTATGTGATTTGGTGAGTGCTGTGATAAAAATACATGTTTATAAAAAATAAAAAATTAAAAAAAAAAAAAAAACAGAACTATAAAATTTCCAGGTGCAAACATAGGAGAAACTCTGCAAATTTAGGTTAGGCAACTGTGAGGTTTTTTTTTTTTTTAAGATGCAACACCAAAAACACAACACCCTAAAGAAAAACACTGATATACTGAACTTGTTTTAGGTAGAATAAATGACGACTTTTCAGCGTTAAGAGGAAAGGCTGACACATTCCTTGTTTTTTTGGGGGGGTTTCCAACCATTGTTCACTCATCTCTCAACACTTCCTCTTTGAAAGGCAATCCTGCCCCCTTAAACCATCCCTCCCAAACTTTATCACTTTCCCTAGCCCTCTTCGCAATCCAAAAACTTCCCTGACTTCCTTAATTATTTTAGCATTTGTCTCCACCTATCCTTCACCAAAATACTTGACACTTCAGTGTCTACACTGATGATTCCTCCACTGACCCGACCTCATAAATCTTCAATATTCTATACCTACTAGTCCTATTTCTTGTTACTTTCATTATCTTACTTTTCTAAAGAGTGTAATTCCAATTAAACATGGTAAATAGAACACCTGGCTATTTCTCCACTTCTTTCCAAAATACCACTAAAATACAATGTATTTGCTTAAAGTATAAATTCACAATAACAAAGAAAATAGAAAAGGGGACAACCACAGATAAGACATGTCAACAAAACTTAAGACAATTAAAAGTAGGTAAATGGTAACTTAGAACTGTTGAAACCTAATGTTGTGCCCGAGTTTTCACATCTGAGAGACCACCAAGGAGCCAACACCAATGCAATCACACAAGGGTTTTTTCGACAAGCTTAAGCTTGGGCCCAAGTATACCCAACACACTGGAGTAGGGACTTGGACCCCAAGGTGACATGTAAGCTTGGGCCCAAGTATACTCGATGCAGTGGAGTAGGGACTTGGACCTCGAGCTTAGTTAAGGCAGGGTTATTTATGGGTTCCTGTTACTAAAGCAGGGTGGGGGTCTCTGCAACTAAAGTAGGTTGAGGCTTCCTAGAGTAGGGTGGGAGTCCTTAGAACTAAAGTAGGGTGGGGCTTCCTGAAACTATAGTAAAGTAGGGTAAAGTTCAGCCCTTGGACACAGGGTCTGAGAAGGCTGTACTTATGCTAAAGCTAAACCTGAGATGGGATGGCCTTAGTTTTTCTCGGCCTCCACAATAAATGTTCTGCAAAGGGTAGGTCAAGAAAAAAAGACCATGTAGGGGAAGATGGTAATCAAAAGGTACAAATTTCTACATAAAAGATCAGTAAGTACCAGATGTGTAATGTACAACATGATGGCTATAATTAAGATCACTGTATGATACACATAAAAGTTAAGAGGGAAATCCTAAGAGTTCTCTTCACAAAAAGGATTTTTTCTTTTCTTTTTATTGTACTACATGAAATGATGGATGATAACTATACCTATTATAGTAATCATTTCATAATATGTGTGACTCAAACTGTTGGGTCCCCCAAAAATTGGGTACCCCAATAATGGGTCCCTGATTATAAAGGAGCAAGACTGATACAAAGCGAAGGTCAAGAAAAGTTTATTTCACGCCAAGCATCAGGAATCAGACCGACCGTCAAACAGACCAGTGGGGCCGCCCCTACAGAGAGGGCAACCCCTCCCTGTTTTCCAGACTAACTTTTATAGAGCAAAGGCCATGCGGTTGGGCCTGGCCACACACAGGTGGCCAATGAGATTATAACACACACAGGAAACTCCACAGTGATGCTAGGCGACCAACTGAATTACAATTTACCCTAGCAGACATTTGAACCACCCTATCACCTAGTTCAGAATTAGCACCCAAAAGGTGCCCAAAGGGCGGGGCCCATACTTCTTGGTAGCTAGGAGACAGTATGCACCCCCACTGATTGAATACCTCCACCTGGCCTGACCCACCCTTGTATTTGGACTTTTGTTACCTGGGACTGGTTTCCTGGACTTGCTTTTAAATAAGTTGCCCGGCTGACACTCTCATTTCTACTGCTCAGCCCACATAAACACAACTGTTTTTCCCCGGTTCAGAAGAAACTGGGACTTTGGACTAAGAGACATCAGGCTGCTTACCAAAAATAGAAGGATTAACTAAAGTATAACTCTTAGTACACTCAACCTACTTTCTCTATTAGGTCTTGTAACATAACAGTGTAGTCAAACCAAACACAGGACAAGATAAATCTGAATATCAGATAAATAATAAATAATTCTTAGTGTATGGTGTCCCAAATACTGCATGCAAAATTTAACTGATGTCCTATATTTTTATTTGCTATGTCTAGTGACCCCATCTTCAGACTAGAGACTAAAGAATTTCTTTTTGGAGAATGTGAGTGGCCTAGGAAAGGAAGTTAAAGATATTAACATTAAGGAGTTCTCAATGAAATCACAGATCCCTACCTGATCATACACACCACATACACGTTCCATAGGAAACAGTTTCCTCTACAGTTTACTCAAATCATTTATGAGACATGTTTGTAAAAGAAACACTCTAATTTTTTTGACTTTCCATAGTAAAACAAGGAAGATTTCCCTTAACTTTGAATAAGTACAATGAAATGCGATATTTAAGTAAGACAATGGAAATAAATAGAGCAGAAATCCAAGAACTATTAAGTTATGTAATATTTCATCTTTAATGCCATCAAAGAGCAATTAACAGTGCAATTTGTCCTTTATTTTTATGGTACTTAATTTTAAATTTTTTATTTTTATAAGCTTACAGTTAAAAAACATACTGTTTATTCAAAGAATTTTTTGTGTGACTAACTCATCAGTATATTATTATTTTAGTAAAATGAATGATAGCAAAGAACATTATTTGTTAAAATATTCCATGTGATTCAGTACACAATGAGTCACAGAATTCAGAGAAGATGGGTTATAATGAAAGTTTGTGTCAAAAGAAAATAGCAGGTCTCAAGAGACTCAAGGAAATAGGGTAATAAATAAAATTAGTAAAAATGGCTCTCAAACCAAAGTCATTACAGTAATCTAGACATTAATTTTTTTTAATTTCAAAATTCAAAAATTTCAGACCTACTAACTCAGACAGGAGGTAAGGCACAAAAATGTATAATTTTTGAAACTTTCCCCCATGAGATTCTGATAATCAGCAAGATTTTGAAGCACTACTTTAGAATGCTAATTTGGGTATGCTCCTTCAACAGTATTACCTACTTGTCCTAAGCACAATTATGATGCTATATACAATAAATAATGAAATTATTCTCCTTACCTTGGATACATTGCTGACATAATTCATTTGAACAGTGCTTTCTTTATCAACTTGATTACAAAGGTTCTGTAACGTAGATGCATATTCTTTATCACTTTTTATTCTCAGGGCCATAAATTTCTTCACTGTTTCCAGTAACCGTAATTCCCAGTCTTGCAGTTTTAGCACAGCTTCATGTGAATTCTTCAGGTCACTCCCAAACCCCATTTTTGTAAGGCACTGTCTTATCCTCCACACTGCACTGTGAGCCTTCTAATCAGCACATATCTGTGTATGTAAACAGAAGGGAAAAAGATCTTAAATCAAAAGGAAATTTGTCTTCAAAGCAAAATGGTGGCCTATCCTTTTTGGGGTTAAAAAAAAATCACTACAACTGAATGCTTTCACCCCAATGTCAAACAAGATGAGGATGTCCACTCTCTCTACTTCTACTGAACATTGTAAAGGAGGTTCTAGTCAATACAATGAGACAAATGAAAAAATCTCCATGGGAATTGAAAAAGAAAGAAGTGAAACTATATTTGCAGAGGACATGAGACTGTATATATAAAATCCTAAGGAATGCAATAAAAAAGAAGTATTAGCATTAATAAATGAGCTTAGTTAGATTACAGATTATAGTTAGATTACAGATCAATATACAAAAATCAATTATATTTCTATACACTAGCAATGATCAACCTGAAAATGAAATTATAAAACAATTCTAGATATAACCACATCAAAAAGACTAAAATATTTAGGAATAAATTTTATAAAATAAATTAAAAACCTATAGTCTTAAAACTACAACATGTTGAAAGAAATTAAGGAGGAGTTCAATAAACAGAAAGATTGATGTTAATGGATCCAAAAGACTTAATATTATTAAGAAAGCAATTTTCTCTAATTTGATCTACAGACTGAACTTAATCCATATTAACATATGGATTTTTTTTTACATAATTTGAAAAGCTAATCTTAAAAATAATCTTGAAAAAGAAGAACAAAGCTGGAAGACTCAGACTTCTTGATTTCAAAAACCTAATGAATAGCTACAATTATCAAGACAATGTGGTACTGGCACATAGACAAACAGAGAGATCAATGGAGTAGAAGAGAGGGTCCAGATGTGAATCATCCTATTTATGACTTTCTATAAGGGTAAAAGTCTTTCAACTGATGGTGCTGGGACAACTGGGTTTCCACATGCAAAAGAATGAAGCAGGATGCCTTCCTTAGGCTATACTCAAAGAATTAACTATATCTATAACTAAACTATAACTGAAACTATAAAACTCTCAGAAGAAAACACAATAGTAAATCTCTGTGACCATGGCTCAGGAAATGGTTTCTTAGATAAGACACCATAAGCAAAGGCAACAAAATTAAAGTACATAAATTGCATTTAATCAAAATTTAAAACTTCTGTACTTCAAAGGTCATTGTTAAGAAAGTGAAAAAAGCACAGAATGCGAGAAAATATTTGAAAATACTTATCTGATAAGAGACTTTTATCTGGAATATATAATTCTTACAACTCAATAGTAAAAAGACAAACATGGGATGCCCGGGTGGCTCAGTCAGTTAAGTATCTGCCTTCAGGCTCAGGTCTAATCCCAGGGTCCAGGGACTGAGTCCCTCATCGGGCTCCTTACTCAGTGGGGGGCCTGCTTCTCCCTCTGCCTGCCACTCTGTCACTTTCTCTCTCTGACAAATAAATAAACAAAATCTAAAATATAGTATTAATAATTATAAGACAAACCAATTTAAATGGGCAATAGACATGTCTCCAAACAAGAGTTACAAATGTCCAATAAGCACACAAAAAGATGTTCAGTATCATTAGCCATTAGGAAAATACCAATTAAAATCACAATGAGATACCACATCACACCACTAGGATGTCTTTAATCAAAAGACAGATAATACCAAGTATTGGAGACTGTGAAGAAATTAGAAACCTAATATACTGCTGGTGGAAATGTAACATAGGGCTGTTCCTCAAAGTTAAACACAGAGCAATGATATGACCCAGAAATTCCACTCTTGGTTACAAATCCAAGAGGAATGAAAACATATGCCCACACAACACTTGTACATCAATATTCCAGCAGAATTGTTCATAATAGTTACAAAGCAGAAATAATCCAAATATCCATCCACTGATGAATGGATAAATAAAATATGACATATACATACAATATAGTATTAGCAAGGAAAAGGAACAAAGTATTCATAGAAGCTAAAACATGGATGAACCTTGTAAGCATTATGCTAAGTAAAAGAAACCTAGACACAATGATCTCTTTATATAATCTCTTTATATGAAATGTCCACAATGTACAGATATAAAGTAGAATAGTAGTTGCCTGGGGCTGGCAAATTTGGGAAGAAATGAGGAGTAACTGACATTGGATACTGGATTTCATTTGGGGGCAACAAAACTGTTCTAAAATTGATTGTGGTAATGGTTGCACAACTCTGTGAACAAAATAAAAGCCACTGAACTATATATACAGTTTAAGTCGGTGAATTCTTCAGTATGTGAGTTATATCTCAATAAAGTTGCTTAAAAAATCACTACAGTATAACTTATGATCATCTAAAGGTCAGTTCCTAGAAATTTCCCCCCAAATACCCTGCTTGTTTGCTATAAATCCCAAAAACCCTGATAGTATTTATTTTGCTCTCCAGACCGCTAAAATTTCAGGCAATCAATTTTTCAGGGCCCAATAGAAGAAATGATGAAACACACCCCTTATTTTTAGTTCTGGCTTAGCCATACCAGAAGTCACTTTCTTGTTAATTCAGGGAGATATTCCAAGCTATAGAGAAAAATGAGAAGAGATTTATGTTTCTAACCTCAGTGGTAACATCTAAAGAGATGGTAAAAATGTGGGTTTTCCAAATAGAGAACAAATTACAATTTTTCCCCCAACAGAAAACTGGCCAGTTTTGTGATCTATCAAGTAAGCAGAAGAGAGAAAAAAGGTTCTGGAAAACTATGCCATCAAAGTTCCCAAAGTAGCAACCTTAACATAATTAACATAATTAAGCCAATATAAAGTAATTGACTTATTCACTTTAATATCAATAGGATAATCCCAGTTTTTTGACTTTCGATGTAGCAGCTTTAAAATCTTTACTTGAAGGGGCACCTGGGTGGCTCAGCGAGTCACACTCTGCCTTTGGCTCAGGTCATGATCTCAGGGTCCTGGGATCTAGCCCCGCATCAGGCTCTCTGCTGGGTGAGGAGCCTGCTTCCTTCTCTCTCTCTCTGCCTGCCTCTCTGCCTACTTGTGATCTCTCTTTCTGTCAAGTAAATAAATAAAATCTTTTTAAAAATAAATGAATAAAAGAAATTAAAAAAATAAAATCTTTACTTGGATATTCTGTATCTTTATAGGACACAAAAATTACAATGGACATTTTCCTGTTATTTTACCTACAGCTCATCTAAATCTCAGTCAAGATACATTCTGTCTTATCCCATGCTTTCAGTGGAAAAATAAGGAATAATTTTTGAGATCAAAGAAATGTGAAACATTTTCCTTTCTTTCAAAGACTATATATGAGATTGTGGTTCATTTTATTCCAAAACTTGGGATAAATATCACTTCTGCTTCTAAATACACCTACCTCTGATCTAAACTTTGATAATATTTTTTTCTTCCATTACCAAGAACTTCAAAAGGATTATGAAGAGCTCAAAAGGATAAAAAAGGAAATAGAATCTGGCAGCTATAAGAGAAACCCTCCAGTCTGTCCTAAAGGTGTATTTATACACACCAGTATTCTAGGTCTAGAAATACAAAATAATTTCATTTATGTTACCAATCCTCAAGGAATGAAAATGATAAAAATTTTTAAAACAACTCCATAATAAATTAAGACCTTGTCTAATTGTTAAATTGTTAGAGCTTATAAGTACTTTAGGAATTAAGGGAATGATATCCTAAAGACAAATGACATAAATAAGACTATTTGTTTCAGTAGTGTTTAAGATAACAATACAAAAAAGAAAAGCAGAAATATACATCAAAAGAAAATGACTAGGTAAATTACAATGAAGGCTGCTGCATCTGATTGTAACTGAAAAATTCTAGGGACCACCATTCAAATTACAGTATATGTGAATGTGTTCACTGTCCAACCTTCACAATCATAATACGGTAGATCTGATTTCAGTATATTCATTCAGCGGAAAATCATTCAGTCCTAATAAAAAATAAGAAAATATTTTGTGTATTGATCTGTAACTGTCATTAAAACTTCTAACTGAAAAAAGTAAGACACAGAACTTGGTATGCTTACATTGTATAAAAAAGAGGAAGAATAATAGAAATTAATTTTTCTTATGAATACAAAAAATATATCCCAAAGAACATAGTGGCTGGGGCACTGGAGTAGGAGAGGGACTTTTCACTATATATCCTTTCGTACATTTTTGAATTTTGTGCTAAGTGAATAAATTGATATTACCTATTCTAAAAATATATTAATTAAAGAATTTTTGAAGAAGAAAAAAAAAATAATGAAAGCTAGATCAGCCCAGTAAAGTTTCCTAGAAATAGCAAGAGTTGAGATAGGGGTGGAAAATAACCATGATTTGTAGATTGTAAAAAGTCAAAGAGGAAATGTATTCCAGGAAATAGGAGCAGTATGGGACCAAAAAAAAAAAAGGAAATATGAGGTAAAGCAAAGAAAAAATGTCTCCAAAATCAACCTATACATGGCAAGCAGTGGGAGATGCCATAAAATTTATCTGCTTTATTTCACTATACAGGAAACTAATAAGGATCAAACTCCTTGAGCTGATTGGTTTTTAAGGCAAAACAACATGATCATGAATGTGATTTTTTTTAATGATTAATTTACTGGTGCTGGTTACATATGTACATTCAGTTTGTGAAATTTCATCTGAGCACCTGTGTTTCATGTACTCGGGGTCCATGTACCTCGGGGTCCAAGTCCCTACTTCACTGTGTCGGGTATACTTGGGCCCAAGCTTAAGCTTGTCAAATAAACCCTCATGTGATTGCATTGGTGTTGGCTCCTTGGTGGTCTCTCAGACGTGAAAACTTGGGCATAACAAAAAGAACAAAAACTGTTTTTAAGAAAAAGCAAAAATTTAAATATATTATCAGTAAATACCATCTTTATGCTACAACATTCACAGCATGGTTTCAAAGAAAAGAAAGAGAAAGTTCTGGGGCTCTAGGTACTATGGAAATGTGCCCAACAATACCCCAACTTCCAGAAGACTTTCTGAGGAATCAGAGTTAAACAAAATCCTGAGAATTCACACTGGATGCTCCAATATGAAAAGAAGTAGGTATAGTTAGTAGGCCAACCTAGGGAAAGTCAAGAAAATGTCTGAAGAGAGAAGCCTCTCTGCAGCAGAATAGGATGTTACAAAATGTAGACAGGGAAGCCTTGGCTTGCAATATTCCAGGCTCTGTGAAGAATTGGTAGATGAAATTAAATCCAGAAGTACAAGATGTTTAATGGAATGTCATAAGAGAAAGTAAATCTCTGGCCTCCAAACAAGGTCAAACTCAGCCCCAGCCAATATCACCCTACTACCTCCATGTCCATACAACAAAGAAACCAAAATTAAAAGTAAAACCCAGGGACGCCTGGGTGGCTCAGTTGGTTAAGCAGCTGCCTTCTGCTCAGGTCATGATCCCAGCGTCCTGGGATTGAGTCCCCCATCAGGCTCCTTGCAAAGCAAGGAGCCTGCTTCTCCCTCTGCTTCTACTTGCCACTCTGGCTGCCTGTACTCTCTCTCTCTGACAAATAAATAAATAAAATCTTTTTAAAAAAAGAATAAAAAGTAAAACCCAGCTTCTGGTCCAGATAAGATGATAAAGACCCTTCTTCCCAGCTCCATCGCATAAAACACAACTATAAACACAAGAAATGGCACAAGAGACTACCAAAGAAGAACTGTGAAGGGTTGATCAAAGGCAACCTCCTTTGGCCCTAGGACTAGAAGAACACCACATAGGCCAAGTGCCTCATGCTCTCCTCACCCAACAGGAGGTCACCGAGACCTGACTTTTCCGAACCTCCCATCTAGTAACAAATGGCAGCCCATATATGGAGGTTAACTCCCTCAGGATCGAATAGGAGTGCCTTTGACAACAGAGAGCCAGACACCAACAAAAGAGAAATTATTTATGAGTCCCACCAAAAAAAAAAAAAAAAAAAAACAAAACAAAAAAAAAAAACAGCCAGGAGAAACACTCTCCTTACCTGCTAGGCCTAGAGAATCCCTTTTCCCGCCAACAGAAACTGAATGAGGCAGGAAGAACCAGCAACAGAGACGGCTATCAGGTCAGGAAACTATGTCCTCACAGGTCTGAGGACCTCCTTCCCCACCAGAGATACCAGAGCAGGCAGGCAAAACTGACAAAAGGAACCCAGCTGAAGCTGCTGCTCTCCAAGACTTTCCTCTTCGGCTCAGAGACATCAGGACAGCTAGGGGGCACAGTAGGGAAATTCGACCTTAGCCCTTTTCTACCAACAGACGCTTAGTAGCTCGCCCTGAGAAAAAAATCTTCTGCTCTGTCAAGCAGCACCAGCAGGAACTAGTGGGAGCCCTAGTTACATCAGACAAGCAAAACAAACCAAAATAACAGCACAAAGACTCTGACAATTAACTGTCATTGAAACCACAGCCCATAAAAATAGGCCAAAAGGTCTGCATGCAAAACCCAAACAGAGGGACTTCCTGTGAATATAAAACATTGAAATAGATCCCAGGGTCTCTGACATTAATAGATAAAATATCTAAGATTCAACTGAAAATCACCTCATATTAAGAACCAAGAAAAATCACAGCTTGAATGAGAAAAGACAATCAACTAATGTCAACTCTGAGATGAATTAGATGTTGAAATTATCTAAAAAGCATTTTAAACCAGCTATCTTAAAAATGCTTCATCAGTTATAAATTCTCTTAAAAACAAATGTAAAAATAGAAAATCTAAGCAAAGAAATAGAAGTTATAAAAATGACCAAATGAAAATTACAGAACTAAAATATGCACTAACAGGAATAAAAAACTTCACTAGATAAGCTTAATAGAAGAATAGAGATCCTTTGATCCTTTGACAATACAATCAGTGAATGTAAGGACAGAGCAAAAGATTTCAACCAATCCAAACAAGAGAGAAAATAGACTGACAAAAAAGAATAAAGCCTTGGAGACCTGTGGGACAATAACAAAAGATCCAACATTTATATCATCTGAGTTCTGGAAAGAGAGGAGAAAGACAATGGGGCTGAAAGATTACTCAAAGAAGTATGTCCATCTTGGGGAAAAAGCTAATATAAAGTCACAGAAATCAAGACAGTGTGATCTTGGGAGGGTATAAACAGATCAATGGAACAGAAAAGGGAACCCAGAAATAGATCCACACAAAAACACTCAACTGCTTCTTGACAAAGTCCAAAAGCAATTCAGTGGTACTGAAGCAGATGGATAGCTATAGGCCAAGAAAAAAAGAGAGAGAGAGAGAGAGCCAGAGACAATCTTGACCTAACACCTTACACAAAAATTAAGTCAAAAGGATCATAAAATGGGGCACCTGGATGGCTCAGTCAGTTAAGTGTCTGGCTCTTGATTTTGGCTCAGGTCATGATCTCAGGGTTGTGAGACTGAGCTTGCACTGGGTATGGAGACTGCTTAGGATTCTTTCTCTGCCTCTTCCTCTGCCCCTCCATACTCCACCAGGTCTCCTGGGTGTGTGCACATGTACACACATGTGTGCTCTCTCTCTCTCTCAAAAAAGAAAAAAAAAAAGGATCATGAACTTAAATATAAACATAAAACTTCTAGGGAAAAAAAGTAAAGCTAGGCAAAGTTCTTAGCCTTGACACAAAAACATAATTCATAAAAAAGAAAAGTCAATAAATTGGGTTTCATCAAAAGTAAAAACTTTTGCTTGTGAAATGCCATGTGAACAGGATAAAAAGACAATCTACAGACTTTGAGAAAATATTTGCAAGACATATCTAACAGAAGACCAGTATATAGAATATAGAAAAATCTCTCAAATTCAACAGTTAACAACAACCAAAAATCGAACTACAAAATGAGCAAAAGAAATGAACAGACATTTCACAGAAAAGGATATAAAAATGGCAAATAAGCA
Source organism: Mustela lutreola (assembly GCF_030435805.1). Classification (NCBI taxonomy): domain Eukaryota; kingdom Metazoa; phylum Chordata; class Mammalia; order Carnivora; family Mustelidae; genus Mustela; species Mustela lutreola. Next base: position 132,086,134 of record NC_081294.1, on the reverse strand, counting down.
CATGAAAAGATATTCAACATAATTAGCCATCAGGGAAACGCAATTAAAACTACAACAAGAAGGATGCCTTGCTGGCTCACTGGTCAAACATGTGATTCTTGACCTCAGGGTCATGAGTTCAAGCCCTACGTTGGGCATGAAACCTACTTAAAAAATAAATAAAAATAAGGGATGCCTGGGTGGCTCAGTCAGGTAAGCATCTGCCTTCAGCTCAGGTCATGATCCCAGGGTCCTGAGATTGAGCCCCGCATCAGGCACCTTTCTCAGTGGGGAGCCTGCTTCTCCCTCTGCCTGCCAATCCACCTGCTTGTGCTCTCTCTCTCTCTCTCTGACAAATAAATAAATAATATTGTAAATAAATAAATAAATAAAATTATTTTAAAAGCTACAATGAGATATCATTACCCACTTATCAGAATTGCTAAAATAAAATATAATGACAAAACCAAATGGTTGTGGTAATATGGGAAAAACCAGATCACTCATTTGTTGCTGGTCAGAAGACAAAACAATACATCTGCTCTGGTTTCTGATAAAACTAAATATTCAATTACATTATGACCCAGCAATTGCAATCTTGGACACTTATGCCAGAGAAATGAAACATATCTTCATACAAAAACTTGTACACAAATGTTCATAGCAGATTTATTCATAAAAGCCAAAAATTGGAATCAGCCCAGAGATCCTTCAATGAGTGAACACATACCATGGAATTCTATCCACAATAAAAAGGAACAAACTATCAATATAGGCAACCACTTGGATGAATTTCCAAGAATCCTGCCAAATGAAAAAAGGAAATCCCAAAAATTTACATCTGTATGATTCCATTTATGTAATATTCTTAAAATGACAAAATTTTGGAAAAAGGACAGAGGAAGGGTCAGCAGGGTTTAGGGCTTACACAACAGGGGAGGAAAGCAAGTGTGGTTATAACAGGGGAACACACGGGATTCTATTGTTTTGGAACTATTTGATACCTTGACGATAGTAGTGGATACATGAGCCTAGACTGGTAGTAAAATTTTATAGGACTTAATATACACACAACAAATGAATATAATTAAAACTGTGTATAATTAAAATTCATATTTCTATAAATAACATTGGTAGAATGTGTCAATATTAATATACCAGTCGTCATTTTATATTTGGTTTTGCAAAATGTTATCATTGGGTGAAACTGAACAAAATGTACCAGGGATTGTTATGTCATACAACTGTATGTTGTCTACAGTTACCTCTAGAGAAATTCCAATTTGAAAAAACGTTATGTCCAGATCTCAAACTATAGCTCTGAGGAAGAACAAGATGTGGAGAGGCATTACAAATTCAGCTACATTCTTCCAGAAATAATACGAAAGAGCTGCCTATGTTAACCCTATGGAAGATGAAAAAAATGGCAAGGGAAGCATTCAGTTAGTTACGCTGCAGCCAAAAATTACAGAGAGAGACATAAACGCAGAATGGCAGGTCAGAGGGGCTATTATATCATAGACTGATATGTAATGTAAGTTCCAATCAGTCAGGGAAGCACTCTGTTCTGCTCCCCCAGTGAATCTCCACTGCTTAAAACTTAAAACTTTATTGCATACAGAGGCAATAAATATCTATTAAATGAATTAGGTACACAGCCACAAGCACTGTACATGCATTCTCTTGTGCTCCACAGTCCCTACCTCGGAGTCTTTATTCTTTATTCTTTTCTTTTTTTTATTTGACAGAGATCACAAGTAGGCAGAGAGAGAGAGGAAGAAGCAGGCTCCCTGCTGAGCGGAGAGCCTGATGCAGGGCTGGATCCCAGGACCCTGGGATATGACCTGAGCCAAAGGCAGAGGCTTAACCCGATGAGCCACCCAGGCACCCCTTCATTCTTTAGTCTTAATAATACCAGGTATTGGGGCGCCTAGGTGGCTCAGTGGGTTAAGCCTCTGCCTTTGGCTCAGGTCAGGATCCCAGCGTCCTGGGATTGAGCCCCGCATCAGGCTCTCTACTCAGCAGAGCCTGCTTCCTCCTCTCTCTCTGCCTACTTGTGATCTCTGTCAAATAAATAAATAAAAATCTTTTAAAAAATAATAATAATAATAGGTATTAATTTTACAACCCTAACGTACAGGTTCAAATTCTAACTCCTTTGCCTGATAATCAAAGCAGGCCCCACATAACCTCCCACCCTCAGCAATAGTACCGCACCTTACTACTTATGGCTCCTTAAATTCAGTCTGTGTCTTTGAAGATATTCCTTCAGTCCAAACTCTCTTCCTCCCTTGTCTATCTAAAGAATTATCAACAGCTAAACTTTAAAGTAGTATTCTCTGTGAAGGCTTCTCCAACTAACCCCACAATCATAACCACCACGGCTGATTTACGTGTTCCCTTTCCTCAGATCTCAGGCATCACCTAAGTATCTGTGATGAACATAACACTTCTCATGGTATATGTTAGCTATTTGTTGAAATATATTTCTCCCATTAAACTCTGAAATAGCACATATTTTTCATCTTTACATCACTGGGGCTTAAGTTACTACCCAGGATACAGCAGGCATTCAATTTACTGCAAATAATTGCAAGAGCAAACTCATTTTTTGAAAGATTTATAAATGAACTTTTAAAATAAAAATAACTATAATTGAATAGACAGTAAGTACAAATCAGATAAAAACAGTATTATACAAAAATGCATGCATGTTATTAGCAAAGACGCCTACTTTTAAATAGCATCTTCTAAAAAGTGAAAATAATGAAACTAATATTGACTATATAGGTTTATTTAAATTTGTTTTATTTGGCTTGTTATTAAGAATCAAGTGAGTTATGGTGAGTTTCTAATTTACCAGAGTTATTAAAAACTTGAAAATGACCATTAAAATTGCTACATTTTCAAAAGTTAGAAGTTCACATTGTATAAAAGAAATCTACACATACTTTTTTTTTTGAAGATTTTATTTATTTATTTGACGGACAGAGATCACAAGTAGGCAGAGAGGCAGGCAGAGAGAGAGAGAAGAGGAAGCAGGCTCCCTGCAGAGCAGACAGTCCAATGTGTGGCTCGATCCCAGGACCCTGGGATCATGACCTGAGCTGAAGGCAGAGGCTTTAACCCACTGAGTCACCCAGGCACCCCGAAATCTATACATACTTTTAAACAAAAATGGAATTTATTGGGGCACCTGGGTGGCTCAGTCAGTTAAGTATCTGCGTTCACCTCAGGTCATGGGATTGAGCCTCACATCAGGCTCCCTGCTCCACGGGAAGTCTGTTTCTGCCTCTCCCTTTGCCTACCACCCCACCTACTGTGCACTCACATGCTCTCGCTCTCTCTCTCTCTCTCTATATATATATATAAAATAAATAAATAAATTGTCTTTTAAAATGGCTTTATTAAATAGCAAAATATAAAACTGGTAACTAGTTTCCTTAGTAGGATAATAGAATTCTCATTGTATTTCTTGTAAGTGTAAGAATATATGCAAGTATTTATTGTAAGAGGTCTTCTATTTTTCAACTTTTGGCTCCACAACTGGCAACTTTTACATTCTCTGAGAATACAGATGTAAATATTGTTTTTATATAGCATAAAGAAAGTTTATTGGGTATTGAATATTCTCTTTCAAGTAAGGGTGATTTATTTTAACACAGATAATGTCTTGTGGTCAAAAATGTCTCTTTAGTTATTTCCTTTAACGCTGACAAAGAAATTCAAATATACCACGAAGGTAGGCTGATTTTTTAAAAATCTGCAAATAAGTGAATAATAACTGTAATAGAAATGGGAAATATTTCATTATTCCCCCAAAAGATATTTTCACAAGCTGGCAAGAAATTCAATGAGTTTGAATTTATAGTCCTTGACTAATAAAACCATCAAAATCAGTTTATGGTTCAAATTACTTTATTACTATATGTTTGTTCATTAATAAAGACTATAAAATCATTAATCAGTTAAAGCACAAATATAATTATCTAATGGCATTTCTTACCTTTCATATGCTTCAATACTGAAAGAAATCAGAAATAGTGACTCTAGTCTACGGCCATACCACCCTGAACGCGCCTGATCTCGTCTGATCTCGGAAGCTAAGCAGGGTCGGGCCTGGTTAGTACTTGGATGGGAGAAATAGTGACTCTATTTGAACAAAATATTAAGCTGCCTGCAGCAAGACAGAAACAAAGTCATAAAAAGCCACCAAGTACGCAAGTAATAACCAAGATTACAAACCAAAAAACCGAGGTCATCTGAATACAAAGTGAAGTGTTTTTTTCATAACCAGTTAAACAGGCAGGAATGAACAGTCACCAAAGTTTAACTACAAAGACAACATCATTCATTACCAGTTAATATATGCTACCTTGGCCAACTTACAGATTCAATATTTAAAACTCCTCTCATGCATTTGAAAGTGTTGCTTTTAGTTTAATTTAAAATAAAAGTTAATTCAACTGAAACAGCCCTGGATTGTCCAGCCAGCTACTGGAACAACATTAATGGGTGATAGTATTCCACTGAGAAGGAACACCATACAATCTCTAAACAAATGAAGAATATGTTTGTTTTTAAATGAACTGTTTTTGAATTTCAAAAATGTATTTGAAGTACTGACTTCAAATGGAGAGAGCAGGATTATTAACAGAATTTTCTTCTTTGTTTTAAAGTATTAATATAAATCAACAAGTATTTATTGAGTTACCATGCAGAGATACTGTTAGGGGTACAAAGATAAATAAAATTTGGATTACTACCTTTAAATACTTATAGTACATTAAGAATAAATAGACAACTTCATAGGTAACAATGATACAATTCATTCAAAAATCATTCAGCCACATGTATTGAACATCTATATGTCAGACATATTTCTCCATGCCAGGAATATCAAGACCCATAAGATTATAGGCTTGGTCTCAAAAGCCCACAATTTACCAAAGATGACAAACATGTAAACATACAGATGCCATATAATTCAACTGGTTCACAAATATAAATGTGTTACAAACTCGGTGGGGATACAGAAGAAGCATGCATCTTTCTAGAAGTCACGAAGGAAGGTGTCACAGAATATAAAGCATGAGGTATAAAGTGCTACAAAGACACAGAAAAAGGAAAGAGCACAGCTGAGTAGGGAGCTCAAAAAGCCTTTATTAAGAGGAGAACATCACGTCACAATAATATACATGTATCACATAGTGCACCTGAAAACACCCAACATTATACATCAATTGTACCTCAAGAAAGTTGGAAAGCATTTTTTTTTTTAATTAAAAAGAAGAGAGAACATTTCCAACAATCCTGGAGGGCAGTTATGAAAGGAGTACATGCACATGGGTCTATCTGCAAACATACATGTAGGAGGTGGTTTGGGGAACAGACAGTCCTGGGTTAAAATGCTAACTCCACCATTTAAGAGCTGTATAACTACATTTTAACTAACCTTCTGGAAGCCCAATTACCTTATCCTTAAAATTGGGATAGTAAAACCTACTTTGCAGGGTTGTTATGAACATTAGTCAGATAAAGTATACAATGTGCCTGGCTCTGGAGACACTTATTAAAAAGAAGGGGTCCAGACTGAGAACAACGATCATATTAATTTGAAGGTGGCAGGGCAGGATGGTTCTGTGGTGCAGTTTAGAGTGAAATAAGTCAAGCAGAGAGAGTCAATTATCAAGATGGTTTCACATACTTGTGGAACATACAGAATAACATGGAGGACTTTAGGAGAAGGAAAGGAAAAGTAAATTGGGGTACATCAGAGGGAGGGACAAAGCATGAGAGACTATGGACTCTGAGAAACAAACTGAGGGTTATGGAAAGGAGCGGGTTGGGGAGTTGGGTGAGCTTGGAGGTGAGTATTAAGGAAGGCACATATTGCATGCAGCACTGGGTACGATGTGTAAACAATGAATCTTGGAACACTGAAAAAATAAAATAAAATAAGTAATAATTAAAAAATAAAGTACTCATCACAAAACAAAAAAGATTAAAAGGCATACACCTTAGTAAACTAATGAACGGGTTTGTCAATGAGGCAGATCAGATTCTGATTTGATGGGCAGCCAATCAATGAAACAGACCTGCACCGTTGGAAATAGAGGATGAAGACACAACTGATATGTTCCAGCAGCAGAGAGGAGGTGTCTACTAAAAAGGGAACCTGCTACTTTACTCCAGAACTCTGTTCTTCCAGACCAAGAGACACTCTCAATTAGAAAGCCACAGTTTGGTTCCAGCACATCCTGATAACTACGGTACAGTTTCCTCTATTCTCTCATATTTCCCTTCCCTGTTCCTTTATTGTTCATAAAGTAACTGTGTATGTGCACAAGCTTTTTTTTTTTTAACTAAATGGTCACGTGCTTTTTTTTAATGTGCTTTTTTTTTAACTAAATGGTCAACATATGTTTGGTTGTCACCAAATAGAGAAGCAATGGGGGAAAATACCCCTCTCTCCACTAATGGCATGCTCAGTCAGCACTTATCTTTATATTCCAGTAAGTTATTTTGCTCTCATTGTTTAACAAAAAAAGAACAACATAAAAATCCTTGCATACCTTGTTTAATTGGAGAATTTTAATGTTTTTCATATATCATTATAAGACCAAGGACAATTTTATAACATTTTATATGTAGCTGCTACATGTAGGGCAATCTGTCTTTAAGTAGGGATAAATTACTCTAAAAGAAATGAATCCTAGATAGTTTCCCTTCAAGTCAAGCATCTTGGTGTTTAAATAAATTTCTTGTTTAAAAAAAGAAGGAATCATTACTAATAAAGCATGAGAAGGACAGCAGCTCCACACAAGACAGGACATGGAAGAGCAAGTGATAAAGGAGGGTTACTTTCCAAGGAGAAATTTAAACATAAGCAAGGTTACACAGAAAGGAAAATGTGGGGCATGTCAGTGAAACATTGTTAATCTGAAGGAAAACAGGGGAACATGGGTTAAAAAGATTAAGTACAGATACAATGCATACTACCCCGGGTGGTCTAAATTCTAGAAATATAACCATAATCTAGATACCTCTTAACCTTTTACTCTTCCTAAGTGATCAATTATTATAAAAGAGATTAGTGTTTCAATTAAGGTCAAACAATTTTATTTCCCTTCAAAGAGAACAGCAGAACAGGAAAAAGTCAAAATAATTTCTAAATCCACACGTGTACTTTCAAATAGGTTCATTAAAGTCATATAGTAGCAGAATGGCGACCATGAAGGTTTCATAAATTATAATCCAAACGAACTAAGACAAAGCCGGTTTCTACCCTGCAATGACACAGCCTCTCAGAAAGCCCAGATTAGACAAACTTCAAGAGAACGTAGAGGAAAGTCAGTTCCATTGTTGGCTTCTTTTTATAATTTAGCTTTTCTGAAAAGGCAAGGCCTAATCTCCACACCTACTCTATCCCTTCTCTAAAGTCATATCTTTCCAAATTGTTCTTCTAGAATTCCATTCAGTTGGTAAACAAATTTCCCTAAATCTCTACCTTTCAGGGCGCCTGGGTGGCTCAGTGGGTTAAGCCTCTGCCTTTGGCTCAGGTCATGATCCCAACGTCCTGGGATCAAGCCCCGCATCAGGCTCTCTGCTCAGCAGGGAGCCTGCTTCACCCTCTCTCTCTGCCTGCCTCTCTGCCTCCTTGTATGATCTCCGTCTGTCAAATAAAATAAACAAAATCTTTAAAAAAAATAATAAAAATTAAAAAAATAAATCTCCACCTTTCAACTGCTTACTCTATCTGAAAACTAGATCCCCATAAAACATAATGCTCACAGGTGGAGGCCACACCTTCCCTACATGGTACAACCCATAGCCATGGGACTGAGGGGGTAGAAGGATGGGTAACATTATCCTGATTCCTTAGTGCCATGTCCAAATCACTGCTCTTCCAATCTCATTCAAAAATTTCTTCCTATTCAGCTTTAACAAGTCCTATACCACTTACCTCTGTTGTCTCCAAATCTTTGAGTCTCTACCTGCCCCCAAATCTTATTCTCTAATTCAATTCTTATCTTCATCCATGGAGATTTTAACATCTGCAGCCTCTCTCTTCTCCAAAGATCCAGTCAATGCAACTTCATTTCAACTATCCACTGCTATTGCCCATAGCCTAAATCCTAAACTGTTTCATCTCTGCAATGGTAAATTTTAATATTCTAGTTTTAGGCCATAACCTACTATTTACCATCTCTCTGGTACAGCTGTTACTATACGTACTCTCCAACCTCACAAAGATGTCTAGCCATCCACTGACTGAACTATATTCCCTAAAATGCTTCAGGACCCCCGTATTCTCTCCCTTTTAAGGTATGCCACTGATAATCCAGAGGTTGGATTTTTTTTTTAAGATTTTATTTATTATTTATTTGACAGACAGAGATCACAAGTAGGCAGAGAGGCAGGCAGAAAGAGAGGGGGAAGCAGGCTCCCTGCTGAGCAGAGAGCCCAATGTGGGGCTCGATCCCAGGACCCCGGGATCATGACCTGAGCCGAAAGCAGAGGCTTTAACCCACTGAGCCACGCAGGTGCCCCCAGAAGTTGGATATTTTTAAGAGTAAAATGGGGTGCTACTCTTTATTAGTCCAGGACAACAGATATAAACCTGGACTGCCCCAGGCAAACTGGAGCATGTAACCCCCATACTTCTTTCCCTACACTTACTAAATTAGCTGACTTCCCTTGACCTTTTGTCTTGATATGGCATTTCTCTTAACAACCTTCAGCTCTGAATCAATCCTTCTTCATTTCCTCTAGCCATTTTTTTTTTAAAAGCTTAGCTAATCAGTACTTTGGGATTGTGTTCAGATCACCTCCTCCAGGCAGGCTTCTTGGCCTCTACTCTTTGTTATCATAGCACTCAGAAATGACAGTGCGTTATATTCATAACCACATATTCACGTACTCAATAAATCTTCAAGTTTCACTCTCTTTGTGTTTATTCTACAATGCGTCATATGAGAAATGACTATTTTTATAATTTCATTTAGGTTAAACAAGTCAAAAAGAAGTACTTCTAAATTAACAGCAATTATACTAATAAAAACTAGCAGGTTTTTTCTTATTCTGAGCTCCTTAAATTTTATCATCCTTATACATTCAATTACTCTGGTTTTAGGCTATTATTCTCTCCTGGTATTTCTGTCTTCCTACATAGCCAATAAATTTTGGAATTATATGGAGCATAGGTAAAATTCAAAGGACAAGCAGGAAAAGCAAATTTCAGAATATGCACATCAATGATCCTGTTTCTAAAATTATACAAACATAAACATGTGTGTTTTATATATATATATATATATTTTTTAGTACAAATTCTTATAAATCAAACTGTTAACATTAGCTACTTCTGAAGACTGAAACCTGGAATGGCAAGAAGAACATCACTTTCTATTTCATTTATTTCTAGTCTGTATATTTATCATAAGCAGGTATTTGTTTTATAATGCAAAAAAATATGTAAGAAAAAGGAAAGACTTCCTAACAAACTTTTTTTTTAAGACTTATTTATTTGAGAGAGCATGCAGATGTGTCAGGGAAGGGACAAGGGAGACAATCTTCAAGCAGAGCCCCCACTGAGCATAGAGCCTGATGCTAAGCTCAATCCCATGACCCATGAGATCATGATCTGCATCAAAACAAAGAGTCAGACACTTAACTGACTGAGCCACTCAGGCGCCCCCTCAACAAACATTTTAAAACTGAATATTAGTAAAAATCAAATTTCACAGATGGAATGCTTAATAGTAAAAAAATTTTCTCTTTCAAATATATTTATTTTATTTAGAAAATGAAAAAGATGCTTACATCATGATAGCTACTTCTCCAAAAAATCTCCCAATTATATTCTCACTCAGAGAGTGCTCTGGCTTCATCTCTATCCCTCTTCTAGGCTCCTGAAAGAATTCCAGCTCTAACTGAGCACCTCAACACTGAATTGATCAAACCACACCCAGCCAATACTGTGGTCGCCCAGCAAAGGAATCTGTCCTTTTGCACTAGGTCTTAGTAAAAGTCTTCCATCCATTCATTCATTCATTCATTTATTCATCCAATAGTATTTATTCAATGTCTATAATATGCCAGGCACCGAGTGAGGTCCTGGGTATACAAAGATATTAAAAAAAAAAAAAAAATTACTGGTCACAGCCTCAGGGAGCTTATTAAGGAAAAGCAGTTCTAACATACAGCAGTAATTGCCACAGGAATCCCTGTACAAAGTATAGTAGAAGCACAGAGTATAATCTAAACCTGGCTGAGCAAAAAGAAGGAAAAGCTTCGTAGACTTCCTTAAACTACCATGAGCAGTCCCTTCCTCACAGACACTTTCTTCTATCCTCTCAGCTAAAATATAACTCTCCCTTCTTTAAAATGCTGGTAAATTATTACTTCTTACTGCTTCCCCACAAAACATCACTTGTTCCTAAATGCCATATGATGCTTAAAGAAAACCAACCAAATCTGTAAAACTCAAAAGCAAGCAAGGAAAGGAGGAGAATACTCACTGAATGCCAGCTCTACACAAGTACCAGAGAGAGCAGGTACTTAAATCTTTCCTCATTGTGCCTAGTTCTGGCTGTCTCTACAAACATGCTTATATATCATTTGCATTTAATCTGCTTCCTGCTTGAAACTGGGCATTTTTAAAAGACAAAATCTTGGACTGTTGCTGCTTTATAATGTTCATGGAGACTAAATATACATTCCTAAGTATAACCACCTGGTTAGAAGGTGAGGGTGGGTAATGGTGGATAGTAGAGGCAATCCTTCAGATATCTGTCATTTTTTTTTTAAGACTTTATTTATTTGACAGAAAGAGAGAGAGATAACACAAGTAGGCGGAGAGGCAGGCAGAGAGGGGGGGGAAACAGGCTCCCTGCTGAGCAGAGAGCCTGACGAGGGGCTCAATCCCAGGACCCTGAGACCATGACCTGAGACGAAGGCAGAGGCTTAACCCACTGAGCCACCCAGGCGCTCCTAGACTTCTGTCATCTTAAATGAATTCCAATAACTGACTAGTGTGAGTGGATCAAATGCAACACAGATCTCCTCGTTTTCTTATCCTTAATTTAATGCAACCAAATATAAAAACCTCAGCCAATGTCCATTTAATGTTGGAATGATGGCTTAAAAAAAAAAAAAGAAAAAAGCTTGGAATAAACAATTTTATCTCCAGCAACCTCAGAGAAATGGAAAGAAAGAAGCAAACTGCAAATAAGTTTTAGATGAGTAATGTTCGAAGAAACCAGGCAATTCCCAAGAGAGACACGAAGTATACACAAACTATATCTCTTAAAGAAAACATAAATCATGAAAAACAAGAGGGATTGTTCAAAATTAAAAGAAAACAAAGATATATAAGAATCAAATGCAATGCATGAAACCTGATTGAATCCTGGATCCAGAAATCTCAAGAAAAAATTTTAGGGAAAACTGGGAAGATCTGAATAAGGACCATTAATTAAAGATATTCTTAAATTAATGTTAATTTTCCTATATGTGATATTGATATTATGACCATGCAAAAAATTGTCCATGTTCTTAGGATACGCATGATAAAAACTATATATTATCATACTCTCAATATAGTTTCAAATAACTTGAAAAATATATAAATAGGGACACCTGGGTGGCTCTGGAGGTTAAGCGTTCGGCTCTTGATTTTGACTCAGGTCATGATCGCAGGGTCCTGGGATCTAGCCCAGAGTCGGAATCAGCCTCAGTGCAGAATCAGCTTGAGCTCCTCTCCCTTTGCCCTGCCCCCTGCTTGTGCACATGCGAATGCTCTCTCAAATCTTTAAAATACATACATATAATAAATATAAATCTTTAAAATATGCACATATATGAAGAGAAAATGTGCCAAAATGTGAACACTGAATGACTACACGATGAAAGGTAATATGGGTGTTTACTGTCCTACATTTTCCATTGTTATGTAGCACTGAACTTTATCATAATGAGACGGTAAAGTGATGGGAAGATAGAAGGCATGCGAGGAGGCCAGCTGGAATGAAACATGAGTGCAAGCAGCACTAGTCTCAGCAAAAGTGAAAATCAGCTGTGTGATTCTGGGCAGGTCACAGAACTTCTCTATGTATCAGCTGAAAGAGGAAGAAATAGATGACTTCAAGGTCCTTCCATCCACAGAGTTCTATTATTCTACTACTTCTTCTCAGTTCTAGAACCCAAAAGATAACTATATGCAAAGTGGAGAAACACATGGGACTATTCTAAGGATAAAATAAAGTATTTAAAACAGCTAGCCAAATGCCTGTCACATGGAACACAGAAAATAAATAGTAATTCCTCTATTTTGAGAAAATATTTTTTAAATTCCTCATTAAAAAAAAAGATAGGACTAAAAAATTAACTTAAAAGAAATAAGTAGCACAGAATCGAAAAGATTTATTTTAATATCTATTCAATTTCAGTTTGCACATAAAATACCTAACCTAAGAGGTAAAATATAAATATACTATGATGAAGCTACAAACAGAAAAACCATAATAAGTGAATCTCCTAAGAGTTTAGATAAGCTGCATGCTTTCAAGTGAACACAGTATGATATACATCTACAAATAGGATGCTTCAGAATTTACAAGATAAAGTAACAATAAAATTATATACCAGAATTTTGGGTAACTGTCTCAAAATGTTTCAATGGGCTTAAAATTTTTAAAGACATCTCTTTTTAAAAAGGAAGCACAGGAGAGAAGATTTAGAATTCAATATCAAAATAGGGTTGCCTGGGTAGCTCAGTTGGGTCAGCGTCTGACTCTTGGTTTCACCTCAGGTTGTAATCTCAGAGTCCTGGGATCAAATCCCGCATCTGGCTGCACACTCAATTTGGAGTCTGCTTGAGGTTTTTTCTCTATCCCCCTCTGTCCCTCGCCCTCTGCCCTTTCCCCTCTGCTCCTGCTTCTACTCACATACGTGCACACACTCAAAAATAAATAAAATCTTTTTTAAAAATCAGTACAAAGTATAACCAATTATTTTCACTTCTAAGAAGATTCTAAAGTCAAATGAAATTAAATTCATAATTAATTAAAAGTCATATAAATTAAAAGGTACCACACAAGGAATACAGTCAATGATCTTAAAATAGCACTGTGTGCTGACAGATCGTAGTAGCTACACTTGTGCTGGTCATAGCATAATATATAAACTTGTTGAATCATTCTATTGTACATCAGGAACTGCTGTAACACTGTGTGTCACTTATAATCAAATAAAAGAAAATTTAATAAAATAAAAACAAAAACAAAAAGCAAAAAGTCACATAAATTAAATTCCAGGGGGAAAGCAAAACAAAGTATTAACCAGAACATATTACAAATTTGCTAGATGGTTTTATTTCCAGCACTAACATCATTTCTAACATTATAATTAATTTCCCTTTTGATGAACTAACCAATCTTTAACATAATGAGAAAGTTTTCTAAAAGGTTTTTGGGCATCCACCCAGTTGCTCAAAACACAAAAATCTTGAAGTCATCCTTGAGAATGTTCTGTTTCCACACCCAAATTATTCAAAGTCCCATAAATTCTGATTCAGATACATTTCAAATCCATTCATCTCTCTGTCTCATGTTGCTAGCACCTTCTCAGGCCATCACTATCTCACCTCAGTTCCTAAAACTGCCAGCTTTCACTTTCAGCTGGCCAGTCCATTCCTCGCATAGCAGCTGAAATGATGATATAATCTAGAATAAAATACAAGCTTCCTACCAAACCTGTCAAAGCCCTGCATATTTCTATAACCTCTTCCTACCCAACTCTGCCTTTCACTAAGTCAGCCACACTGGCGTTTTTTTCTATTCCTCAAACTCACTAAACTTTCCTGCCCCCAAAGTCTTTGGACCCACTATTCCCTCTCTCTCTACTGCCTCCAGCTTTATTATGATATTATTGACATATAACATGTGTAAGTTTTAAGGTATACAATGTGATGACTGGCTCTATGCATGTATTACAAAATGGTTACCCCAATAAGATTAGTTAACATCTCCATCTCTTCAGGTAATTATAACTGTGTGTGTGTGTGTGTGTGTGAATGTGGTGATAACATTTAAGAATTACTCTCAACAAATTTTAAGTACATAATACAGTACTGTTAATTATAGTCACCAAGTTGTGCATCAGATCCCCAGATCTTATTTATCTTAACGCTGAGAGTTTGTACCCTTTAACCAGCATCTTCCCATTTCCCCTACTCCTCAGCTCCTGGCAACCACCATTCTACTCTATTTCTATGAGTTGGTTTTTTTAAGAATTCATACATAAGTGGGCGCCTGGGTGGCTCAGTGGGTTAAGCCTCTGCCTTCGGCTCCGGTCATGATCTCAGGGTCCTGGGATCGAGTCCCACATGGGTCTCTGTGCTCAGCAGGGAGACTGCTTCCCTCTCTCTCTGACTGCCTCTCTGTCTACTTGTGATCTCTCTCCGTCAAATAAATAAATAAATAAATAATCTTTAAAAAAAAAAAAAAGGAATTTATACATAAGTATACACAGTATTTGTCTTTCTCTGACTCCACTAGTCCTTCTAATGAGAATGCTTTTCCCATCAAAAATACCACACACACACACACACACACACGCACACACACACACACATCACCTACTCTTAAAACAACCTCTTCTCATATATACGTTCATCTTGAATATCAGTTTTGTGACCATCATATCTAAAGTAGCTCCTACCTCATTATCCCCAAACCATCTGCTTGTTTGGTTTCCATCAAAGAAGTTTATTACAATTCATAACTATTTTGTCGGTTTCTTTTTAAACCTTCCCCCTACTTTAAAATATGGCTATAAGGATGGAATATCCAGCTCATTCATCATCATATCCCCAGAAGCAGCAAACTGTCTAATATATAGTAGAAGTCTATTGATGTACAGCAAACAATGAGTGAAACAGTGAATGAATATATGACTGTACTAAACAATGGGACTAATAATGCTATTAATGGAAATACAGAAGCCAGAGGAGGAGTGACTGAGAAGAAAATAATATATACTGAGTTTGGTGCCACGTGGTTGAAAATACAGGGCTAGGGGACACACAGGCTGGAAGGGGTTATGGATCAGCATTCTGCTGATTATAAATGCTATTTGAAAAAAACATTAATTACATCTCAAATGAGACAGAATTCAGCAGGATAAATGACAAGCAGAAAATACATAATACAAATATGATATGATTGTGCAGGTAGAATAATCTAATATAAACACTACAAAATCAAGACAAGTCAAAACTGTTTCACAGTTTGTTTTTAGTAATTCACTAAGAAGACTAAAGTCATCCTACCTTAGTACTATTCATCGCTGGTCGTATCTTAGCTAAAGTAGCAGGTCCATGTTGAAGGATTACACATTAGGGATGAGGAAGACACTTCAGAAAATGTGCAGTGAAGTCTCACGGGAATGACCACAGGTCTGGCCAGAAAAATATGAGCTGCAAGAAGAAATTCAAGGAGTCAGAAACGTTAACTACAGAGAAAAAGTAAAAACGTACACAGGGAGTATAGCAGGCTACTACTGGAAATCAATTGTGACAGTATATCAGAGTCACCCCATTAAAAATAAGAATGCTATATTTACCTAACTCTTCTATCCCCTGCTTACTCTCTCCTATTTCTTTCCACAACTTTCTCAATGTATAATGCATCTTACCTTCTCCCCTAATCTATTCCCTCAGTTTTGAATAGATAATTTGTGTTTTTCTCCATTTTCAGAGCATAAAACTCACTTCAAGTTTGAAGCATATCAAAAGAGGCAAGTAACTACATTTGTTAAAATATTATCACAGCCTAAAGAAGCAATTAAATATGTAAGAAAAACTCTCAAAGTCTGGGAAGATTTGCCAAAAAGTCTCCCGGCAAACAGGCATTTTCTCTAATACTTCTTAGCATGCCAAAGCCTGACTCCTCTGTCACTGTTCTCTCAATTTTTGTCACTAGGAGAATTGCTAAGGTGCTTCTTGGTCACTGGCTCTCTTCTTTATTACTAATGTCAATATATGTCATTTACAGCTCTGTTACCAAATCTCATTTTCTGCCTCAGGCCCTTGTATTTCTAATCCTGACTTCTTGGTTATAAGAATGTTTGCCTATTCTATTTCCTGTCATTTCCCCCACTTCCTTGGCTTTCTCAAGAATCAAAGGACACTTCATGGAGGTTATCAATAAGATAACTCCTTCCTCTGGTCAGGAAACTGGCCAAACAAAGTATGTCAGGAATACCTTCCAAGTCTCCTACTCTTCTAAGCTTTTTATTCATTTCCAAAAAGGTTCGTTCTTGGTCCCCTACACAAGCATATGTTCTCCTGTAGATGTGGCAAGGTTCCCAAAGCTAGAACTGGTTGGAAATTTAATCTACATGTAATAAGAGTAATATTACATTCCTCTTCTTCCATTAAACTCTGACATGATTGAGAACAGGGATTATCATCTTAATATAGCCAGCATCTCATACAATCCCCGGAACACTGTAGCCATCAAACAAGTGAATACTGAATGAATTTATTTCCAAAGTAAATTATGGCTTTCCCTGACTTGTACACTTCGGTGTAAAGTAGGGCTTTGACAAGAGTTTCTACATTAAATGGCAAAATTTATGACTTTAAATGATACTTAAATATGAAAATTTTAATCATGCTGCTGTCAATAGCTTATCTTCAGTTAAGCCCTGTAGAGCTAGTAAACAATATTACTTATAAAGATCTCCAAAGAACAGGGCGCCTGGGTGGCTCAGTGGGTTAAACCGCTGCCTTCGGCTTGGGTCATGATCTCAGGGTCCTGGGATCGAGTCCCGCATCGGGCTCTCTGCTCAGCGGGGAGCTTGCTTCCTCCTCTCTTTCTCTATGCCTGCCTCTCTGCCTACTTGTGATCTCTCTCTGTCAAATAAATAAATAAAATCTTAAAAAAAAAAAAAATCTCCAAAGAACAAAACATATGAGTGCATACATAAATGTACATATTATATATGTTACAGATTCTACCCCAGAGACAGACCCCAAAATTACAGGACACTCCATTTAATTTGAAGTATTTTTAACCACTCCTCTATCAGCAAGGAAAGCTAAAAATACCTAGAATTTCATATTCTGGCCTCTCACTGTGATACAGAAACAATTATTTTCAAAGACCTAAGAACAAGAAAGATAACTATTCAAATAAGATTACATGCCAAACATTGAGCACTGCAGTGTCAAGTGTCTTTCTCAAGGAAGCTAGTCAAAGCACCCATCTGTTATTTGTCTTTCTCCAATACAACTTGTTTCTATAATTTTTATTTTTCAATTAAAAAAAAAAACAATTTTCCATATGATATTGAAATAGTTTGGGTTAAAAATAAGTAACAACTTCCTTGGTAGCATTTCTAAATGGAACATTTCTTTCTTCAAACTAGTACAAATCTATGAATAAAAATGATATTCCTTATGTTATCTCAAAAATATTGCCATCCTCATCAGAACTCAGCAAAGATTCCTACAGACAAGTTGAAAATGCATAATAACTACTTTTTTGTGCACCTTAATATTCCCCACCAACTTCACCAACTACATAGGCTACCATCTTTAACTCACAATCATAGTAAAAATATAGTCCCTATTCCTTAATTGTGCCTCTCTTCGTGAGGCAAGAGGGGTGCCTAGGGTGCAATTCACTCTCAGGGTCATACCAGTTCCTGTAGCTGCATGACCCTGAAAGTCAGTCTTAAATTACGTCTTGGGCATCTCCCTTGCCTCTCACACTCATGGTGCATACTTCTCTTTCCTACCTCTACCCCTCTTACTTCTCTAATAGGTAACACCCAATTGTGATCAACCAAAATTTAATTCTGGTAAGCCAAATAAGTGATGAATTTAAATTTAAGTGAAGTGATAAATTTAAATTTAATTTTTCATCCATTTAAAATCATGTTTTCACAGAAAATTTCTTGTTCATCATGTGATGATATGATGAAAAAGCATGAGGCAGTGATACCTATTTTATATATATATATACATATATATGTATACACACACACACACACACACATATAACAAGATTCTATGCTGTTGGGGGTTTTTTAACTAGTTTGGGTTGCACGTACATACAGGTGACAGAGCTGTATTGTATTATATTCCCCTTCTTTTGGTAGCAGCATCCCAATTTTCTTGTTGAACTACCTTCCCTTATTTTGAAGCCATGTAGTTTGAGTGACACTAACCATTCCCACTCTCAGGTTCCTGAAATAAGCACAAAGTTCCTAGAACAGGTACATAACCCAGGCCTGGATAATCAGTATATTTCCTTCCCCAAGCAGGAGTTCAGGAATGGATATGTGACCCAATTGGACAACTAAAACTCAGTCCCAAAATTGTTGCCAGAACTAATCAGAAAGTTCTCTTTTGGCTGAGGTTGCTAAACTGAAAGAATGCAGTAGATGCCAACTTGTCAGAGAGCCAACCCAGAGAAAACAAAAGCCAAGAGATGGAAAGAGAAATGAAAGCTCTGAAAATATTTCGTCCCTTGATCTAATCACACTTGAGTTCAGGTGAATTCTGGTGTGAATAGATGTAGATTCTAGAATTTGGGAATTGCTGCTGAGAAACAATTCTCTCTGGATTTCCCATGTTCCTGCATAATCAGAGGCTTCTGAGCAAAAGGTACTACAAGAATAATTGCACAATATCCAGTCTTGGAAGCTAGAGAGTATGTATCCCTAAAGACAGAGACCTCCAATAAGCTCTGGAGAAATAAGCCCCTCTCTTTCCCTCCCCTGGAAGATATTTACCTATATTTTTTTTCTCATATTTCTTATATTACTTTATTTTTTTCTTATATTTACTTATATTCTAGGGCACTAAACCTAAAAACAGTTTCCCATTCTCCCCTGGAGAGATTTGCTTAATGAATAATCTCTCTCCCTCTATAGGGTAATTTCAGTTCTACAAGTGTTTCAGACTTAATAGTTACATGCATCAATAAATTACCTTTTTTAATTAATTTATTCAACAAATATTTGCTGAGAGCTTATTTAGTGATGTGCCATGCACTTTCCTACAAAACATCTCAGACAAAAATTCCTCCTTTTCTTTAGACTATATTCTAAAGAAAAAACACAACACAAAATGAATACATAAAATACATAGTATAAAGTCCTGATAAGTGCTATCAAGAAAAAGCAGGAAGAAGGCCTGGGTGGTGCAGTTGGTTAAGTGTACCACCTTTGGTTTTGGTTCAGGTCATGATCTCAGAGTCCTGAGATTGAGCCCCACGTCAGGTTCCATACTCAGTGCAGTCTGCTCCAAGACTCTCTCCCTCTGACCCTACCTGCACCCACTCCCTCTAAAATAAATGAATAAATCTGAAAAAAGAAAAGAAAATGATCGCCAAGTTGGCAGAGGAGTAGGAGACCTGAGTTTTGTCTGGTCCCAGCAATTCAGCTAGATCTATCAAATCACCCTGAATGCCTGCAAACTCAAACAGAGATCAAAGAAGAGAATAGTTATAGCTCTACAAATAGAAAAGTGGCCACTTTCTGCAAGGTAGGGGCTACGGATAAGTGAAGTGAATCTGAGGCGATATATGGGAAGATAAACTGTGTAAGCCGGGGGGAGCCTCCCTAAGCCAGTTGCTGGAAAGTGATATAGCAGCAGAGCACAACATCGGAACTTTCAGAAGTCTGCTCAGGTGAGAAACATCCCTGCCTAAAAGGCACTCTGGTAACAAAATAGGGCAGAATCCTAAGTGGAACAGTGTGGTCTCAGGAT